>NC_056748.1:703843594-704036094 GCF_019279795.1 Protopterus annectens
TGTTTATCATAACATTCCAATGTCATATCCCTTTAACTGGGTTGTTAGCTCATTGTTTATCATGGTGCTTTTTCATGAAGCATTTTACAAAATAGTAAATCCAAAAGTAAGGCAAGTAATACCACGCTGTGTATGAAGCAACTTCACTTTATTAAAACAATAAAAGCTTTGCTCTTATTGTTTTAATAAAGTGAAGTTGCTTCATACACAGCATGGTAGTACTTGCCTTATGTTTGGATTTACTGTTTGGATTTTTTGGCAGTACTTTCAGTGGAAGGAGTCCTTTACTTTTTGTTCTTTACTTTGCATTTTACAAAATGGAGGAAATTCAAGAAAACAAATGTTAAACAAAAGTTAGGAGAAACAGCTATGTATAGTCTAAATGAATATCAATACAATTATGAAGCAGACGACTCAGATCTTCTTCTTCTTTCGGCTTTTCCCGGCTAGGGGTCGCCACAGCGGATCACCTGTCCGCTCGTGATTGGCAGTGGAGTTTTACAGTGTCGAGTTGCCAGCCCAACCTTCCACAGAAGGCACACACATGCACACACTCACACCTAGGGCCAATTTAGAGTGTCCAGTCCACCTACAGCATGTCTTTGGCATGTGGGAGGAAACCGGAGCACCCGGAGGAAACCCACACGACCATAGGGAGGACATGCTGACTCCACACAGAAGGCACCCGAGCCAAAGATCGAACCAGAGAACCTCTTGCTGTGAGGCACTCAGATACTAATTTAAATTGCACAAGTAGTGGTATCTGAAGAAACTTTTTTATCTGCATATCATTAATAAAAGGATGTGCACCTTTTCCATGTAGACCACAAAAAACATGCTATTTAAAATCAGCTATGCAGTGCTCTTGAGAAAAGCAAACATGCTAGTCCTTAAAGGTGAAAGCCAAGGCTTACACTGTATATGCCTGCTAACAGTATTGCTTTCAAGCAAGACAATACAAGACAGTGATGTAAGGAAGCACAGGTGCACCATTAAACAAAACATACACACACACACACACACACACACACACACACACACACACACACACACACCCCACACATGCACACACACACATATATTTATGCACTTAGCCTCATCACTAACACTGTTTTTACATTGCAAATGCAATTTTAAGGCTGTGCTTTGGGGAACTTGCATGTTCCGTAAGGATCCTGATCATTAATGGTTTTGAACCACAGAACAGAAACTTTTTCACACTGCTAGCACTGCGGCTCCCAATAAAAGACCTACGTCCTGGCTGCCCTCATACCTCTATACAGTTCTGGAGCCTTGGCTTACAGGCCCTGCTGTTGTACATGCAGATAATGCTGCAGTATGCACTGGTGAGAAGCATCTAGAAACATTGCACAATTTTGGTACAGTACTTTCTTGGTGCTATACAGACACCTAGGATAGTGATGGATTCTACACAATTCTGATCTTCCAGGCATTAAAGGCAAGCTGTTGTAACTGGTAAAAACTCTGTTCTGCACCAGTGACAACACGTTTCTTGACACTGTCTACCTCATGTTATATAAAAATCTGCCTTGTCTGAATTCATTGTGATGTCATTCCTTTTATTATGTTTTGTCTACATCATGTTAATAAGTAAGTCTGCATTCTTTTGACAATGTGATTCCAGTCAACTGGGCTGTCTGCAATATTGGTTTGTTGTGATCAGTAGTCTTCCCC
The DNA here is from genome assembly GCF_019279795.1 of Protopterus annectens. NCBI lineage: Eukaryota > Metazoa > Chordata > Ceratodontiformes > Protopteridae > Protopterus > Protopterus annectens. Next base: position 703,845,290 of record NC_056748.1, read on the forward strand.
AGTAAACAAAATTAATAAATAAACAGTTAAACAAACTAATGACCTGAAACCACATGCACTATTTACATTTAATACATGCGATTGTGTAGAAACATTTTCATTTGCAGTTAGCTGCTTATCTTTTTCAGGGTCAGAGAGGAGCTGAAACTTATCCTGTAACTCACTGGGGGATTATTACATACCTCTCAACTGTACAGATTTTCACAGGATGTCCAGATTTTTGCCTCATATTTTTGTTTCATGTTTCATAAAATTGTGTTTTTTTGGCAAACTAGTGGCAAATCATTAAAGACTAAAATTAAAAAATAATGGCAGACATTTGAGTTTCAAACTTCATGCCATACAAAAGAAAGTTTATGCTAACATAAAACCTGTTTGTTATTCTATCAACTTTCTAAGTTTGTAAGAGCAATATTTAAAAATCGTCCCTATTTTGGGGCTGTTGTCCCACTTTTATTTATGGTTTTGTCCAGATTTCTTGCTCTAAGATGTTGAGAGGTACATGTAAGACATGGAGACATAATCCTGGATGGGATATCACTCCATTGCAAGACCCAGGCATGCATTCACATGTTTACTTCACAAACACACCCAAGAGATGCACACATGTGTGCACATGCACACATACACACAATTTGCCTGCCTGCATTGTTTGAATGTAAAAGCTAAAAATCCACACATAAATAGTATGCACTTACAGATTATGAAAAGTATCACTGCTAATGCATTGTAAAGGCTTTAGAATGCTAATAGTTAATTTATCTCACTGCACATAAGTTTTAGACTTCATCAGATTAGCTGATACAGATGGGGAGGGTCATAGTTGGGTTACTCAGTACATATGGTATGCTCAAATGTAAGCAGATATGTGACTTATTTTAGTTATATGGATTATACTCTGCTCACGCTCCCTTATAATGAGGAAGCTAGTTTAATGGGATCTCATCTGTGTGATGGGAGGCAGGGAGGTGGGCTGAGACACTAGGATGCTTGCTCTCATCTTGGTTTACAAAAGGTTAATGGAAAGAAGGCTACTTGGCTGTTTCTTGCAATCCAGTAAGTTTTTCAGAATAACAGCAGAGCTCACCGCAGTACTTTTAAGTTGAAGAGTTTGTGTAAAACTAAGGAGTTTTGGTGGTTCTCCAAAGCAGCTGTAGGAGTTGGTGTGAATTCTGAAAGAGTACTAAGAGAAGACAGGCCCTGTAGAGATTACTTGGTAATTCAGAACCTGAGATAAGAGGTAAAGTGGTTCTTATTTTTCATTTGAGAAAATGTCTGATCCCTGTAAACAGTGAGTCTGCAGAATATCAGTTCTTTTGAAGAGGAGTAATCAGAACAAAGTCTGAAGAAGCTGAAATACTTTGACTTGGTTAAATATTTTTTAAACAACTATTGTTAAAAGGACTGTAAGTTATTTTTGAGTTAAGTCTGTTTTGCTTTTAGCTTTAAGTGAAACTTGATCTTACATTCAGTGACATTTGTGGAGGAAACTAGACTGTCTGCAGATAAAACTGTAATAAAGGCATTTCAGCAGAACTGAAAAGCTTTATCCAATTGCAGTCTGTTCAGGACCTTAGGGGGATAACTCTGTGAAATAGCTAATTTCCCAGGAAACCAGGTAAACAAAACAAAAAGAAAAGAGAAAGAGATATAAAGGGTGAAAGAGAAAAGGGGAAAAGATGGAAGGCTATAATGTCATGTAGACCCTTAAATTCATAATGAATATAACATTAAATATTTCATTCTTTTTCCTCATTTTTTAATTTATTTACTGCATTGTCTAGTCTGGCAGTCTTTTTCAGCCAAGTCCATTTTACACAGACTTCCAGGGCACAGTACTAAAGATAAAGCAGTGTAAAAATTATAGAAAATTTAAATTTCCTACTAGCGTAAGAAACAACCCATTACATAAGCCGAAAAATGTAATTTGCTACAATGTTTATAATCCCTAGCAAGTCAAATGTTGTCATCAGTAAACCGAACCTAACAACATAAGGTGCCTTAATATTAATTTAGGTGTTATTTATCATTTTGGTTAGTGGTTTTCCTTGTTGTCACTAATGCACCTCCTTTTGTTATTTTCTGTACCCTCCTGCATCACCTGTCTTTAACTCTGTTCTATTTCCTGCTTTCTTTTAAGTAGTCCTTCTCTGAAATGTCATTATAGCAATTGCTATGTTAACGTCTGGTTACAGTTTATACTACTAATAATGTCAGAAGCATATGTATATCTGAATACAGTTCCACAGTTCTTGTTTCTTTCCAATATATTCCTCTATGCATCTTTGTTCCAAACAAATACATTGAACTTTATTTACTTTTATTTCATCATAAGGAAATGACAAGGAAACGTAACTACTGACAATAGAAAATCTTACAGCTGAAAGTGTAACCTCGGTAAACTGTAGTGCTATTTGCATGTGTCATGACTAAAAAGTGTCCATGGACTATTTCAACTTCCTGTTTAGGAATAAAGAAATACAGAAAAGGTATAGATCATACACTGTTTAGGAGTATACAGAATACTGCTGCATGTAATATACTAGTTATCTAAGTGCTTATAAACCTGGAGAACACCAACCACTAGTAAGTGCTCCCATACTGCAGACTACAAAGAGTAAATGGAATGTCGTGCTGTACATAAATGGAATGTTGTGCTACACGTAAATGGAATGTTGTGCTACATGTAAATGGAATGTCGTGCTACACGTAAATGGAATGTCGTGCTACACGTAAATGGAATGTTGTGCTACACTTAAATGGAATGTTGTGCTACACGTAAAAGGAATGTCGTGCTACACGTAAATGGAATGTTGTGCTACAATTAAATGGAATGTTGTGCTACAATTAAATAGAATGTTGTGCTACACATAAATGAAATGTGCTACACGTAAATGGAATGTTGTGCTACAATTAAATAGAATGTTGTTCTACACGTAAATGGAATGTTGTGCTACAATTAAATAGAATGTTGTGCTACACATAAATGAAATGTCGTGCTACACATAAATGGAATGTTGCGCTACAATTAAATAGAATGTTGTGCTACACATAAATGAAATGTCATGCTACACGTAAATGGAATGTCGTGCTACACATAAATGGAATGTTGTGCTACACTTAAATGGAATGTTGTGCTACACGTAAATGGAATGTCATGCTACACGTAAATGGAATGTTGTGCTGCAATTAAATAGAATGTTGTGCTACACATAAATGAAATGTCATGCTACACTTAAATGGAATGTTGTGCTACACGTAAATGGAATGTCGTGCTACACGTAAATGGAATGTTGTGCTACAATTAAATAGAATGTTGTTCTACACGTAAATGGAATGTTGTGCTACAATTAAATAGAATGTTGTGCTACACATAAATGAAATGTCGTGCTACACATAAATGGAATGTTGTGCTACAATTAAATAGAATGTTGTTCTACACGTAAATGGAATGTTGTGCTACAATTAAATGGAATGTTGTGCTACACATAAATGAAATGTCGTGCTACACGTAAATGGAATGTTGTGCTACACGTAAATGGAATGTCGTGCTACACGTAAATGGAATGTTGTGCTACACTTAAATAGAATGTTGTGCTACACATAAATGAAATGTCGTGCAACACATAAATGGAATGTCGTACTACACGTAAATGGAATGTTGTGCTACACGTAAATGGAATGCTGTGAAGTAGGATGAGGGATGTGAAGACATTATAAAAGAGCAGAGGAGGCGATTCACAGAAGAATGAAAGAAGAATGGGGGCGGTAAGAGAGTAAAGGGAGAAGGTAGTAAAATCATGTGCGGTAAACAGTGTTTAGGTTCAGTTCAGTGTAAGACATGGTCATAAGGGAGTTAGGAGCTGGAGAGAAGAGCAGCAGCAGGGAGGTGGAGAACAATTTGTAGGAAATATCAGTAGATGGTGTAGTTTAATAGAGGTCAACTAGGAGAGAAATGAACAGGTACATTTAAAGTGGAAGAACTTAATACAGGAGATGCACACAATTTTAAGTTCTAATGTAAAGGTAACCAAGTGATTTTATAAACTGTAAGGGCAGGTGTTCCGAAGTCTGGAAAGAGCTACATTAATAGTGCAACACCTCATTAATTATGGATTTTGTATACAGTTGAAGGCAGGCATTGCTCAACAATGAATGTTGAGGGAGTGATCGGGGATATAACATATTAGAAAGGTGTTTGGAGTTACTACTAAGGGGAATGCATATCATGGATATATCATGTCTTATCATACCTGTGGTAACCTGTGTTCAGTTCTGTGTGTTGGAAAGATTAAAACACCAATATGTTAATGCCATATTAGCCACATATCCAGCAAATCTGTGATTTATGTTAATTTGAATAAAACCAGGAACAGAAAACCGGCAGAAATGATCCACAGAATCCACAAAATAGCGTAATACAAACTTTAATATCCGCTTTCGTCCAGAGACTTCTTCAGAATAGCAAAACAGTAAAAATCACTGACATTATATACCCCATCAATTAACCACTTAAATAATAATAAATCAATCAATTAAAGCCTCATTTGAAACCAGCCATAATTGTTATTTAAAAAAAGAGGAAGAAGTAACAACATGTTTGTCAATGCTCAACCCATTATTTTTTAAAAACCATTTAATGTTGATGGCTTCATTCAAGCCAGGAGCCTTGTCAGCCATTAATTTAATCTGCCACAACGTCTCCCTTTGTTCAACAAAGTTTTTGAAATCCCCACCTCTAAGATCTGATTGAACCACCTCTAAGACAGTAAATAAAAATTTTTTAAAATTCTTACAAACTAAAGAATGTTTAAATAAAGCACTGGTTTCACTTCGAGTATTTATGTTATAAATATGTTCCTTAATGCGAGTTTTAAGACATCTGGTCGTCATCCCTACATAAAATGCAGGGCAGGTACTACATAGTCCGATGTAAACTACCCCCTTAGTGGTACATGTAACATAACCTGGGACTGGAAAAGTTTGATCAATGCCCTCTATAGTAATAACTGGCCCCTTTGCAATAAACCTGCATGCACTGCAGTTGTTGCAGGTAAACATACCATTAACTAAAGACTTGCTGTAGTCTTGTTTAAAATGGTTGTTTTCTAAAGCTTTTTTTGTATTGTATGTGTTCCTAAACACAAATTTAGGTTTATCACCAATAATCTTGAAAAGATCGAAATTACCATGAATAATCTTCCAGCTTTTTTCTAGTATTTGTCTAATATGTCCACTATTGATGCTCATCTCTAAGGAACAAACCAACCTGTTGTAACATTCTGATTCCCCAGAATTTATTCCAAAGGGAATAGCGTTATTACTTTCAAAGTGATCAAGTAGTGCCCGATAGTGTGATTTCCTTTTATTCAGAACATCATTAGCAATAGAGTTTAGTAATTGCAATGGGTACCCTCTTTTAAGAAACATGTTCTTAATAAACTCAAATTCATCTGCTAAATCAGAGTCTTTAGTTGTCATCCTGCACGCTCTGATAAATTGCCCCTTAGGAATGTTGTGAATAATGTGCCTAGGATGTGCACTAGTAAAATGCACATAACTATTAGTAAAAGTCTGCTTCCGATAAATCTTACTGTTAAATTTGTTGTCGACAAAGTCCCACCAAAAGGAAACATCTAGAAAATTAATAGCCAATCCTAAACAGCCCAATGTGAACTGTAAAAAACCTTCAGATCGGTTTATTTCCCTAAGAAATTCCTGAACATTGTCTTCTTTCCCCTCAATAATAAAGATTAAATCGTCAACAAACCTATAGTATAACAGAATATGAAATTTACTTTTCAATGTACTCAAAACGGTATCCTCCCACCATGACATAACTAGATTTGCGTAGGCTGGGGCAACAGAAGACCCCATAGCCACACCCCTCTTTTGTCTATAAAAGGTATCCCTGAATAGGAAAAAATTATTCTGCAACAAAATATCAATAAACCTACAAATGGTGGAAACTTGACCAGTGTTAAATTCATTGTTGTTGCTCAAAATACTACGAATAGCTTCTACCCCTTCCTCATGGGGAATGCTTGTAAACAGGGATACAACATCTACAGTAAAGATAGTGTGTATAACTGGGTCAAAAACTTTTAAACATGCAAACTCATTCAGTTTTTTAAGAAAATGCCATGAATCTTTAAGAAAAGATTCATATTTGGACACCAATGGATTCAATGTAGCATCTATAATAAGTGCAATCCCTTCAGTAACTGAATGGGGTGAAGACACTATCGGCCGAAAAGGTGGATCTATGTAACTTTTATGTGTCTTGGGTATACCAAAAAGAATACCAATTCTAGGTTTCTCAATGACACAAAATTCATAAACTTCAAGGTCAATTTCATTTGACATCAGGGCTTCAAATAAAAATGAGTGTATCAACCTCTCCCTTCTCCTGATGTCATAAAGTGTAATAACCTCGTATTCATCTTTGTTTTCTAACAGTTTTAACATTTTCAAATTATATGAATCCTGTGTCATAATCACTATATTCCCACCTTTATCACTTCTCATAAATCTAAGTGTCCTGTTCATCTGACATAGCCTATTAAAGGCCTTCCTTTCGTTAACATTTAAATTATGTACCTGTCGGTCGACTTTATTTAAAGAGCCTTCCATTTCCTGTAAACAAGCTTCCTCAAAAACTTTTAAAGTATGAACCGGGGGGGGGTTATAACTAGAAGGTTTAATAAATGTTTTACTAGGACATGAAATGTCATGTAAAATATAGGATAAATTCATTCTCCTCACAAATTTCTTAATATCTATAACTGTCTTACAAAAATCAGCTTTCTTGGTAGGAATAAAATTAAGACCTAATCGTAAAACATTTAATTCATACTGTCCAAAATTAATATCAGTCAAATTAATAATATCAAAGTTTTCCTGTTCGTTAATTAACTCTCGTCTCCTGACGAGTTGGAACTCATAAAGGTCCGACTCCTCGTGAATACTGTCTTTTTTACCAATGGATTTTTCTTCCCTAAAAAAGGGTTGTTGTTAGAAACAACAGAAGAAACTTCATGGAGAACCTTAGGAGAAGTCTCGTTGTTAACAGACTTATTTTGTTCGGTATCAAGTACATTAACCTCAGAATGGATAATATTATCCGTTGGTTCTGGTTGACCAATAGGAACGAAAGCAGGTTGTCGACCGGTACCGCTCACTGTCTTAAAGCTAATAGCTGGAACACTAGTATTAACTTTAGCAATTAACCCACCAGTATGTTCTCCACTTGTAACAACAGAATCATGTTGTCTCCTGTGGGGACCATAAGAAGACGCATTCCTACTGTTAAAATCTTTACTATCTCTGCTGTTTGGAACAAAAAAGGTGTATGCTGAATTAGTTTGATACGCAGTAATGTCCCGTTGTAGTTTAACAAGTTTCCTATTAGTTGTTTCAACGGAATGCCTTTCAACTTCATCAAACAATGATGTAAAAAAGTCAGAATTATTAATGTTGGAAAGTTCATTTTCTAGTCGACTGATCTCAGTCGTCAAATTTGACATCTTTGCAGAGTTGTTATCAATAAGCAGTTTCAAAAAAGACATGCTTGCTTCGTTAAAAAATGTAACAAGAGTATTAAACATAGTATCACCAACCTGAACACCGTTGGGACACTTAAAAAATCTGAGTCCTTTCGGCATGATGTTTAATTCAATACACCGTTCAAAGTAATAGTTCTCCACTCTCCAGTTCTTATCATACCTGTGGTAACCTGTGTTCAGTTCTGTGTGTTGGAAAGATTAAAACACCAATATGTTAATGCCATATTAGCCACATATCCAGCAAATCTGTGATTTATGTTAATTTATGTGCTCTTAGCTGATTTAGTAAAAATAGCAAATAGAGTCTCTATGTAAAAATGCAGACACAAAAAATAAGTAACAGTAATTGTAATTCTGCAGTATGGGGTGAGAGAGCGAGAGCAAGAGAGAGAGAGAGTATTAAATTCCGCATACGGCTGCACTATTCTTCGTTTTTTCTTACATATGAAACATGCTCAGAGACTTTGGATGAGATGTTTGCAGCAGAAGACAATGTTGACAAAAGTAGTTGCATGCATTGAGCTGAAAGGTGAATGATCTGTAGGGCATTATTACCAAATCATTCATTAGTGCCTAAGTTCTTATTGTGGACACAGTCCTCCAACAAGATTAGAACCTGTAGCAATTTAATTTGGCTACAGTACACATCGGATGAGGGTGATGTTATTTCCATGACAGTGTTTGTAGAAAAGGTTAACAAAAAGTGAAAAAAGGGCAGGGCTGAGGTCCAGTTTCTGGGACACGTCTAATGATGTGAGTGGATGCAGAGTCAGGATGCTAACTTTAACTGTGGAGTCTAGCGTGCAGGTAACTAGCTGATTTCCAAAGTGTACAATGATCAGAGATACTAGTGAAGACTGTTTAGTGAATCAGAAGGGAGGATGGCATCAAAGACCTTTTAGAACTCTAAGAAAACAGCACCAGTACACTTTCACATCCATGTTTAGCTACCCCAATGCACTTTCCCATCCACGTTTAACAGGACAAGTGCACTTCCCTATCCACGTTTAGCAGTGCCAGTTCACATCTCCAACCATGTTTATTAGGACCAGTGTACTTCCCCATCCACAATTGACAGGTACAGTGCAATTCCCTAGCTTTGTTCAGAAGGACAAAATGTGCTATTTTGTAAGAGTTTTAGGCTGTACCAGAACCATGTCCATCTCTGAAGCCATGCTGCTAATCTCTAAACAATCATTGAAAGTAAATTAGTAAGTGATTGTCATGGGATTCAGAAAGAATGTCAGTGCTCTTTCTAAAGGCTGCAGTAAAAATGCCCTGTTTGCACAATACTGTATTTTCACATTCAGGGATATGTTAATCAAAATGAAGAAAAACCTCATAACTGGCTAATTTGCTTGTCTCAGAATCACCGTTAACTATCATGAACGCAAATCAGTACTTTTCTACTGTAATTAACACTGGTGGCAGACACACTGAATTAGCACAGACACCCCCCTTAGTCAATCTAATACACATACACACACACACATGCACACATCCATACACACACAGACACACACACACACACACACACACACACACACACACACACACACACACACGTGCACACATGCACATGCACATGCACACACGCACACATGCACACCCAAACACACACAGACATACATGCACACCCCCACATCCCCCACACACACAGACATATGCGCATGAGCACATGCACACACACACACACACACACACACACACACACACACACACACACACACATACACACACACACACACACACACACACACACACACACACACACACACACACACACACACACATGCACACACACATGCACACCTAAACACACACGCACATACATGCACACTCCCACATCCCCCACACACACAGACATATGCGCATGAGCACTCACACACACACACACACACACACACACATGCACGCATGCCCCCCCACACACGCACACACACACACACACACACACACACACACACACACACACACACACACATATGAACCCCCCCACACAGACACACACACACACACACACACACATACACGCATGAGCACACACACACACACACACACACACACACACACACACAGACACACACATACGTGCATGAGCACACACACACACATACGCGCATGAGCACACACACACACACACACACACACACACACACACACACACACACCCACACACATGCCATATTCCCCACACCTTTTTTCTGCCTTCATAAATCATGGATAGTCATTAATGCCAGACATTATAGTTTCACTTTCCATTTTCTTCAGTAAATGCATGCTTGTGGAAAAGCTGTTATTCTAGAACTTTCCAAGTGTATAACAGGAATTAGGATAATCCATTCCTGATTGAGTGTCTTGGTCCCATCATTAATTTTGACTTTGTCTGGATGTGCTACATCTCATAAACTGTTGCAAGCATTGAATTATGACTGAGATCCTCCTTAAATAGTAAAAATAATTCCTAATGCACTGAATGATCAGTTAGGGCAGCAGACTGATACAGAGGTTTCCTGTGGTAAAAGTGCAGAGTTTGAACCTTTTTTCCCTTCCTTTCTAATTTTCATTTTTTCTAAGCTTTTATACTATCCCTGGCTTCTAGTGTTCTCACCTACCCACATTATCTTTCCTTTTTTTAATATATATAAGTGACCTTAAGAGTAGTGTAGGAAAGATATCAACCAGTCTATTTCATATACAGCATTATTTTGGATCACTTCAGCTATGTTATAGTAGCTCATGGCCCAGGAGTGTATTGGAAGTGTTTTAGACTATCGGATTTTGACATATAGGAATTGACCATTACCTCTATTGTTTTGAAGAGGTAGGGATGAAGGAGATTAACATTTAAGGTGGAAATTATGAAGAGTATGATAGTTTTCAGATGGAAAGAGAGCAGACCTGGGAGAATTACTTAAGACTGCAATGGAATGTGTGATTTTTTTCAGACTGGGGCAGTTAACCTTTAGGCGGCCCAATAAGAAGGATTTGACATACAGAGTGATTTTCAAAGCACAGTACAATATCTGGCATATGATGATGAGAGTATTCTGGTTCTTTGTAATAGCAACCTAATGAAAATGTTTTGCTGCCACCCAGATAGTGTAATACTATGACTGCCTGTCGGCCTTTGACAGGAGGACACTGCTGAAAAAAGAAGGCAGGATGGACTTTTGCTGTTTGCTTAGGCCAGCATATAATTCAGAGCTAGCAGAAAGACCCACATTGTAAATATTTAGGTATTTAGTTGCTGGGCATGAGGTCCAGGAGACCATTCAGGCACCTAGTCCAATTTCTAGATTTCTCAAACCACAGTCTGAATAAAAGACTTGCAAAAAACAGCAGTGCATTAGTTAATGGAGTCTGCGGGAATCAAACCCCAGACTCTTGGAAACATCTTATTAACAGTTCATAGACTCAACCCTTTGTGCTAACTGACTTAGTCATAGCTTGCAATAATACATTTTATTTTTTTTTTTGCTCATTTTGTAGTCTGCATTTTGAAAAGTCCTACCTGCCTACAGACCTGATTCATAGGTGAAGATAGGAGAAGCTCATTGACTCATAACATGACATTAAGTAGACAAATGGAGTCAGGTCTTCATGTGACAGGGGTAAGGTTAGGTGGTGATCTAGAATAATTGCAGTTTGGTTGATTTGTAGTACAGATACAAATGTAAATTACAAGAACAAAAAGGTCGTCGCTTTGCCAAATCCAGCTAACGTAGCAAAAATCCAATAATAGGTAAATGAAACAAAAACGTAGCTGGATGCTGCTGTATACGTAAAAACAGTTTATTCCATAAAAACAAGAACAATGTGTAATGAGCGCTTTCGGGTCAATACCCTTCATCAGATAAAGTTCATCACCAAACATCTGTTTTTAAAATACACATTAACCAATCAACATCTAATAAAAAACCCGCCTTTTTCTGAGTGCTGGTTTGAGCGGAACTACATCATTTAGCCCCGGATCCCTGTGGGCTGTCAACTCAAGGATCCATCTAGTCTCAGCCAATTCCGTTTCCAGTCTAATATCACCCCCCCTACAGTTCAATTGCAAATTTACAATAACTCTAAAAGTGAAACCATGTGTGGGATATCTCATCAAATGTCTAAATAACGCACTACTCTCATTCTTATTTTTAATATTAGACAAATGTTGAAGAATCCTTTCTTTCAACATCTGATTAGTCTTCCCGACATAATAACTCAAACATGAGCTACACTCTGCTATATATACAACATCAGTAGTCCTGTGCCAATACCTATGCGAACCTTGTACTGTCCCAGTGGGAGGAGTTGTTTGTATTTGGCAACCATGCTTGGAATGAATTGTTGTACAAATATTTCCGTTTTGTCGATGACATATTTATTCTGTGGAAGGGAACAGAAACGGAATTACAATCCTTCATAGGTTACCTTGATACTACCACCAGTTTTTTTAGGTTCAGTGTGGTCACTTCCAAGGAGGCCATTGATTTTTTAGACGTATGTTTGATGCAAAAAAGGGGAGGTTTTTCTTCCAAATTATTTAGGAAGGAGTGTTGGAGGAATACGATGCTGTCCTTTGACAGCATGCATCCGAGACACACCTTTCCGAATGTGGTACAAGGACAGTTAGGGCGGATCTCTAGGTTGAGCAAGGATGATGAACAGTTTGAAGGGGAAGTTACACTTCTGGAACAATGCTTTATTGATAGAGGCTACAATGGAAATATGGTTAGAGAAGTTATAAATAGAAATAAATCACGTAGACATACTAAGTACAAACCGTGGTTGGGTACATCATGTAACGATCAGGTGGGCAGGGAAGCCAGATCCAAGACCCGTAGGATAGCACTGACTTATGGGAGTGACACCAAAGGGGTATGTGACATCATACGGAGAAATTGGAACATCATAACTAGTGATGCTTCTCTGAAGGACATGGTAGGTACCCAACCGCAGTTCATATACAAAAGGAACAAGAATTTGAAAGATGTTCTATGTAAGGAAGGAAGGGTCCCAGCCAAAACACAAGTTATGGGAAGAGCAGGGACTGTTCCATGTGGGTGTTGCAAGGCGTGCGCCTTCATTAAGAAAGGGGTTGAATTCCGTCACCCCAATAGTAAAAAGTTATACACATTCAAGGGCAGGGCGTCTTGCAGGACTACTGATGTTGTATATATAGCAGAGTGTAGCTCATGTTCGAGTTATTATGTCGGGAAGACTAATCAGATGTTGAAAGAAAGGATTCTTCAACACTTGTCTAATATTAAAAATAAGAATGAAAGTAGTGCGTTATTTAGACATTTGATGAGATATCCCACACATGGTTTCACTTTTAGAGTTATTGTAAATTTGCAATTGACCTGTAGGGGGGGTGATATTAGACTGGAAACAGAATTGGCTGAGACTAGATGGATCCTTGAGTTGACAGCTCACAGGGATCCGGGGCTAAATGATGTAATTCCGCTCAAACCAGCACTTAGAAAAAGGCGGGTTTTTTATTAGATGTTGATTGGTTAATGTGTATTTTAAAAACAGATGTGTGGTGATAAACTTTATCTGATGAAGGGTATTGACCCGAAAGCGCTCATTACATATTGTTCTTGTTTTTATGGAATAAACTGTTTTTACGTATACAGCAGCATCCAGCTACGTTTTTGTTTCATTTACAAATGTAAATTACTCAGCCAAAAATATGTCCTGTAAACAATGTTGTAGCAGAAGTAGGGTTTCAGTCTGTCATTATATTTACTATTGCATCATTTATTTGTTCAGTTCCATTATAGCCTTTACAACGACTGTATATTTTGTATTGTGGATAATCTTAAGATCTAGTGTACCGACAAATGTTAATAATTTCTTTTTCAACTGATTAATCCTGTTAGAAATTAGCCTATTAAGAATTGTATAAACCTTTCTAATTGATATTGTCATGTGACCTAAGAACAACGGGCATCACACTCATCTTTGATGCTGGAAGAACAGAAGACGAGGGGTACTACTCACACCCCAGATGCTTGGATTCATATTCCATTGCTAACGTTGCAGTGCAACATAAAGGGGGGAAGGGGTTCTGCACTTCTGAGTGTGGTGTCCTTCAGGATAGTTGCTAAACTGAGGTCCTATCTGTGTAATTTGCAGGGTGATCAGGTGGATTTAAAAGTTAGTATGGCACTTTTTGACAACAGTAGTGGAAACAGTTCCCCTAATCAATATAAATAGCACCATCAGTCTACCTTGAAAAGAGGACATTCATCTAATGAGACTAGCCCAGTCAACAAAACATAGATAAACATTTTGCTTTATGTCTGTGCCAGGTGTCCTGGCACATGGCTGAAAAGGGTTCAAGGACCAGTCCACAAAAATTGGTTAACAAATGTTAAATGAATAAATTCTACAATATACTAGGATAGCTAAAATATGAACCTGTGCAGTAATATCAATCAGGAGACAGGTAATTCCCCAAACTTTATTTAAAATAAAGAAAAATAGAAAGGGAAATTAAAGATTTGCCTTTATTGTCTTAATTAAATATCTGTCATACTTTCCCCAACATTTTTATATTGGCTTCTGCCATTACATTTTAGACAATGTGTATGACATGTTTGTTTTTCCTCTTGTATTAAATATTCTGAAAATCTGACATGCTGAAATACATTTTTAAAAGTGGCAGTAGAACATACTTAACAGGAACACATCTCTTTATGTCCTTCCTCTCCCCATCATGCTTTTTAAAACAGTCTGGAAACTGGTTATTTCTCAAGTCTTCTATAAAAAATATCAGTGCTTGTCTGCCATATTCTTCTTACAGAGTGCAAATTAATAATGGAATAATCAAAGCACAGGCTGCTGGTGATGCCATTTACCGCAGATGTGTCTGTTCCAGATCTCGGTATGTAAATACCACCTTGTATGCTAGAATGTAAAGATAGGTGTAACATTCCTTAACTAAGTACTCCATGATGTTTTATGACTATACATACATACAGATATGCAAGTACTAATACTCGCATGACCATATCATCAAATTTCATTTTCCAAACAAAACATGCCCTTTTCTATACTGTAGTGCAATCCTGCAGGTGGTATATATACCCGAGGTGGGTTTCATTTGCTCTGGTGTGTGTTTTGTTGAACCACACAGAACCACACACACACGCACACACACACATACACACACACAGATACACACACACACACACACACACACACACACACACACACACACACACACACACACACACACACACACACACACACACTCAGAGTTATATTTTATGTATGTCTACAAATTATGTATTCATTAATTCATTCATTCATTCATTTCATTGGTTGACTGGGAAACTGGGTTATGAGCCCCTTTTCAGCAGAGTCCCAGGGAGAAACTCTCCACATACAGTAAGTATATTTGCTTAAAGGATTTAACACTGCTGCTCATACACAGCATCGTAATATATACAAAGGTTATCCAAGTGTCATTTTTGTATGGTAAAGTAATACTTGCATGGTTATAGAAGTGTTATTTTTTACACGCTAAAGAAGTTACAATTTCTAATCCAATATGTATATGCAATAAATAGTTGCACCTTTCAATTATTTTTATGTAGTTGAATACTATGTTATTTATGTGTGTGCATACCATTCATCTGTGCTTAGGAGTCACCCCCGAATCCTGTAGCAACCTTGTGAACAGCCATTATTATCTACAGAGTGTACTAGGGAGGGGGGATCGAAAAAGACTGTCAGGCATGTTTCCATTTCTCACACACACACACACACACACACACACACACACACACACACACACACACACACACACACACACACACAGACACATATTTACACACTGCTATGGTCAATTTAGAAGTCACCAACTCTGTGTGCCATGTTGAAACACACTTTGTACACAGTCATCATGAGTTGGTGAATTTTGCAAACAGGTGCATGACTCTATTCATGAATGTGTCTCCATGGCCAGGACACACATTGCCCTGCATCTGGTAAATAGGGTGGGTCGTGTCTATGAATCTCTCTCTTTAAAGGCAGCTTTTAGAAGTTATCCTTTCCATGCTGCAGACATAAAATATGGCCACAAAAACACTATGCTGTAATTGTCAGCCCCCTACACCCCCCCCCCAAAAAAAAAAACTTTCTCAATCCAAGGACAATGCAGGCAAATATATTTAATTCTGAAAATAGCCTTTCACATCTGGCAGACCCTGACTACCCAGAATCAGCTGAGTGACCACGAATACCCAGCATCAGCTGAGTGACCACTACTACCCAGGATCAGCTGATTGACCACTAGAGGTTCATAACTATGTGTTTTCTGAGGCCAAATGCAATTTATTTTTAAACCACAGCACTTTCTCAAGCATTGTGTATGCCATCAAATTTCTCTATTTTTGTAATTTTAGTTCATTCAGACTTTTGCACATAGTGTGATAAATGATAAATACATAAAATTACTTAGCATTACCTGGTCTGATACCACACACAGAAATACATATATATATATATATATATATATATATATATATATATATATAGTCTTTGCTATGTATTTGTGTGTCGACTTTTTTCAATTTACAAATATTAGCTTGTGGCCTCAGTCAAAGCTGAAATGTTTTTCTGAAACCAATCCACCTACATAGTTAATGAACATATAAGCAATGAGTTTTTGTGTTTACCAGTGCTTGTTTATATGTCACCGCTAACAATTTTACATTCTAACATAGACTGTTAGATTATAAGACTACAAAACCTGCAGAAACAAAGGTACATCATGTGACTGTTAGACTGCATATGATTGCATGACTAATTTTGCTGATAATTTAGACAGAATGCTGGATTGTTGGAAACACCAGTCAGCACTCTAGGTTACTACAGTTAGACAAGCAATTCACAGATGTATTACAAGCAGTTACAATGTATCAAAGAGTTAGAGTATGGGCTCTAGGTAACTACAGTTAGACAAGCAATTCACAGATGTATTACAAGCAGTTACAATGTATCAAAGAGTTAGAGTATGGGCTCTAGGTAACTACAGTTAGACAAGCAATTCACAGATGTATTACAAGCAGTTATAATGTATCAAAGAGTTAGAGTGTGGGTACAGCTGAGCTGTTAATCTGCTTTTGTGCAGAATTTCCTCACCTTGCTTTATATTGTTGCACAAATGCCATATTTCTGTACTGCAGGTTTTACTAGTTAGTCATAGAATAGCACTTCATTCAGTTCAGTTTACACTACACTCTGTGAAGTAAGGGAATAAAATAGAGTGCCTCCAGCAAAGGTACAGCCTCTTCAGAAAAATGTGAAGCATTTGCCTTCATCATCAGACTCCTAGAAGTACATCAATGCTGCATGAAAAAGGGAGAAGACATAGTGGTCCTACTCACAAGAGGTTGAAAGACAGAAACGGAACCAGTGTTATATAGCAGAAATCGCAGCTTGTAACACCCATGTACATGTACACTCACACACAAGCAATTGCAGCTTGTAACACCCATATACATGTGCACTCACACACATGCAATCGCAGGTTGTAAAACCCGTGTACATGTACACTCACACACATGCAATCACAGCTTGTAACACCCATGTACATGTACACTCACACACGCAATCGCAGCTTGTTACACCCATGTGCATATACACTCACACACAAGCAATCACAGCTTGTAACACCCATGTACATGTACCCTCACACACAAGCAATCACAGCTTGTAACACCCATGTACATGTACACTCACACACGCAATTGCAACTTGTAACACCCATGTACATGTACACTCACACACAAGCAATTACAGCTTGTAACACCCATGTACATGTATGCTCGCACACAAGCAATTGCAGCTTGTAACACCCATGTACATGTACACTGACACACAAGCAATCACAGCTTGTAGCACCCATGTACATGTATACTCACACACACTCAATCGTAGGTGGTAACATCCATGTACATGTACACTCACACACAAGCAATCGCAGCTTGTAACACCCATGTACATGCGCAAACACACACACACACACACACACACACACACACACACACACACACACACACACACACACACACACACACACACACACACACACACACACACACACACACACTAAAAAAAAACCTGTCTTTGGAACAGATCTTTACTAGCTCTGCTGACTGCTGACTCCTGGGGTATGAGTGTTGTAAAAGTAGTGTATTATATATGAGATGAGTCACTATAATGCTGTTTGGATTTTTGAATGCTATACAGATTTCAATTTGAAGCATTTCTGCAAATGTAATTTGATAACTAGTATGGTTGTGCTCTGGCTACACCTTGCTATAGCTGCATTTACCTACTTACCCTGAAAGCGAATAATAGGTTCCTTTAAGGCAACTGCTATTTTCACCTGATACCTGTATTTCTCCCAGATTGCTTCACTATCTACAGTTACAGCACTGCTGTTCAAACAATAACGTTATAAGATTAAGAGGTGGTGGGAGTGTGAGCTGCAGTTAACCCATGACCACGTTGTCACAAGAGCTCTGTTTTGATATAAAAGTTTGGTGTGTTTTTTCTAATGGGGAAAAACATCTTATCAGGTTGCTTACAGCTTCACTGCAGTAATAAAAATACTGATATGTGAAAGTGCTTCCTTCTTCTTTGAGTAGACACAGACAACTGATATAGTTGCAAACAGGAATGCAGTTCTGCTACTTTGTAACTGCTACAGCTTTGGATTTCATTCGTTATTGTGTTTTCATCATTTTTGGATTTTTAATTTTGTGCCTCATAATGAAAGATTATTTTCTGATACACTATCTTCTTAAATGTATTGGTTTGTTTGCATAAACGTGATGATAAATAAAGTAAATCTGATATTTAGGTATATGTCTGATTTCTTTCTTTTTTAAGAGTGGAGGAGGGTTAATTCCTTATGTTGACACAGTTTAAATAAAAAGCTATTCATCACAGAAAACATGCAAAGAAGCACAATGGCTGATGTACTATATCATTTATTAAATTTGGTACCTGCTGTTTACAAAGCATAGCAGAACTCCAGATTCCAAATTTATCTATGCAACACTGAGAACATTTGGTATGCTTCAGAATTGTTTTGGTGCTCTTAAATCAGTGTCCCTACTGATTCAGACTCCGTGTCACCTAGATCCCCTTCTCTGCAATATTCATTACCAACGAAGAGGAAAAATAAAAGAAGTTAGAGAGTCTGTCTCTGTGGAATGTGTACCAACTGGTACAGCGTTTGGCAAGTCAGGAGTATTTTATTAAGAGGCTGCCTAACTCAGTTATGCTCCACAATATGTTACACACTTTGTTGCCTTTTTTTTCATTTTTAATTTGATTTGAGCCTTATTAAGGCAGAAAATCCCCACGGTGGTGGAGCGGCAGAACATCAGTTCTGAATGTACAGCTTGCATTTAATTATTATTATAACAGACCCTCACCATTATTGTAGATTAGCCCATAAGGAGTTGTGTGGGAATTAAAAAGCACTCAATTATGCTGTAAATGCAGGAATGGTACTAGTTAAGCTTATGTTTTGTGGGGCTGGGTGGGGGGGCATATGCACAAGTTCAGTATCTGCTGATTAGCAAGGAACAGCATTCAATTCTGAAAGGCTTTTCATTTTTATAAGGAGTAAGTTTGTTAAGGACCAGTATCATGTCTAGGTGAAGTGTTAGAAGTGAAAATATGTTTAGCTGACATATATATATATATATATATATATATATATATATATATATATATATATATAATGTATACCATCTCTCTCTCTATAAAAATGTGTGTTTATATCTATCTATATGTACCTATCTATACATATATTGCCTTCTGTGAAGGTTGGGTGCTGGGCTGGCATCTCAATACCATAAAACTCCACTGCCAATCAATTTGCAGACCGGTGATCCACTGTGGTGACCTCTAACTGGGAAAAGCCAAAAGACATTCCTTTTGTATATTTATCTATCTATAATATCTTTATGTAGGTATATAGATTGATACAGACATACATAGTCACAGACAAAACAAAATATCAGCTACAGTTGATTTAAGGTAACAGTGTATATTTTTCATCTTGTCTGAATGAGATTGCAGTGCAGTGACGATTGGAAAATGTACTCTTTTCTCCACTGCAGTGTGATCTCGGAGTTGGTATATATAATTAGCAGGGGGTATGGGGGTGCAGGAGCACTTTCCCCCCTGCTAAAACATTGAAAAGATATATTTTTAATTTAAATTAAATATCTAAATGTAGTACCTCTTGTTTTGTGTTGTGCACGATCTCAATTCATAACGTCCACATGTTGTCGGATATCCGCAGTAGGTGCTTCATTCTTTCAGCTTTTAAAATGTTAGACTTTCAGTATTTTTAATTTGTAGTCTTTTTATCTTCTTATTTAGAGTTTCAGTATTCTATACATTTGATCTACTGAAGTAGACCTATATATATATATATATATATATATATATATATATATATATATATATGCACACACACACACACACACACACACACATATATGTATATATATATATATATATATATATATATATATATATATATATAAAATGTGTGTATATATATATATATATATATATATATATATATATATATATATATATATATATCTATCTGGGTCCCTATCATAACACTGAAACTAATTTCCCTAAAACTTTGTTACACTGAAAACTTATAATGCTGAAATGTTTAGAACTGTATACAAGTGAACAACATGTATGAGATGGTTTCATTTCTTATCATAGGAGTTATTAGGCAAGTGAGTCTAGCACAGTATGTGTGAAATGTGATGGTCAGCATCATGCTTGTGATGGTCAGCATCATGCTGCACCCCCAGATCTGAAGATGTCCGTATTTGCTCTTCTGCAATGTGATGTTTTTATTTTCTAATTTTCCACTGTTGCATGTTCATGTATTTGGTATATACAACTAAGGGGGTTAGGGGCAAATCTCCCCACATGGGGGTTCCAGGGGGAAGTTGTCCCCCTGCAAAACTATATATTTAGGATATATTTCTTGCAAAGAATGTTTTTGTTTTATGAATTTTCAGTGTTATAAGTTTTAAGTGTTATGACATAGACCCATACATATATATGTGTGTGTGTGTGTGTGTGTGTGTGTGTGTGTGTGTGTGTGTGTGTGTGTGTGTGTGTGTGTGTGTGTGTGTGTGTGTGTGTATCTATGTATGTATATATATATATATATATATATATATATATATATATATATATTTAAGATGGCACAGCAAATAGCATTTTGCCTCACAGCAAGATGTTCTCCAGTTCAGTTCTTGTATTGGGTTGCCTTCTGTGTGCAGTCTAAGTCCTCTCTGGTTGTGTGGGTTTACCGCAGGTACTCCAATTTCATCTAACATTTCAAAGACATGCAGTAGTTGAATTAGACACTCTCAACTGCCCATAGATGTGAGTATGCGCATGGATGTGTGATATGTAAGAACAGTTGCAGTAGGGCTAGCCACCCTGCGGAATCTTGGGTCTAGATGATTGTCACTGCTGATGTGACACCCTGACCCCACGTGCAAAAATTAGAAAAAGGGGTTGTGGATTGATAGATGGATATCTACATATCCATACAAATATAAAAAATATATATATTTATACAATACATATATATATATATATATATATATATATATATATATATATATATGGATCTACAGTATATTAGATAATTTACATTTTACCGAAACGTAAATCTGCTAATATAATTACGCAAAAGTACATTTTATCAAAAACGCACTTTCTCGTAATAAAGTTTACAAAGTAGAGTAGTAAGGGGGGTGCTGACTGAAATCATGCTGTTTGCATGTTATATTAGTTGTACATCAACATTCAGTGTTGATGTACAACTAATGGGACTTTTACTGAGATCGTGGTACAGTGGGGATGAGGGTATATTCCCTTTTCCCTACTGTAGTGCAATCTCAGACTGAGAATATTTAAGTAGGGGGTGGGGGGGCACAGCCCACCACATGGGAAGCAGGGGGGCTTGCCCCCCTGCATAAAAGTGTTTTCAGTATTTTTTTGTGTTTTTTCTTAATGTATTTACATGAAAGTGCGTTTTTGTTAAAACGCACTTTCATGTAAATGCATTCGCAGATTTACGTTAAGCTGAAATGTAAATTTGTTCAAAGACAGTAGATCATATATATATATATATATATATATATATATATATATATATATATATATATTTGGGTTCCCTTTTTAATTTCGAAATACTGAAATCCCGAATTTCAGTATTTCAAAATTAAAATACCGAAGTCTTGAAATTCCGGTAAACCAGAAGCATGAAAATCAAAATCCCGAAGTATGGAGATTTTGAATTAGCACTTCTGGTGTTGTGGTGTGTGAATGGTAAGATGTGAGTTCGGGTATGTATGTATGTGTATGTCTGGTTTCTATGCAGGGAAGTGTGTTTCAAAGACCTGTGTATGGACCGTTTCTCCCCGGGCGCCCACTGAAAATTGGCTTTGTTCCAAGTTGGACTTTCCCAGTAAACAAATGCTAAATAAACATAACTAAATAGTAAACAAATGCTAAATAAAAAGAAATAAATAAAGTGCAGTCTTCCAGAAACTAGACCAAACATGTTTAGGGAGGAGGAGGAGAAGGCCATGTATAAAGTAAGCCATGAGAGAAATTTATCCAAGAAGTTTCTTAAGATTATTCATCAGCCTTCATGTTTATAATCTGATAATCATTTCCTCAAGTGGTGAGTAAAATGTGGCATGCATTTGGCCCCTTTGGACAGTTCAGATTTTTCTTCATATTACTTAAAATCAGTAATTATTCAGCTTTGCCATGATATGGTTATCATTAAAGAATGGTCTGAACTTCACCCAGACTGTTGCTAAGGTTGAGAGAGAAGGTAGGTGTGAGTCTCTTGCTATCATCTGGTACACACTGATTTTCATTCACAATGTTTGCAACAATTGTTAGTTGTTTAACACCAGGTCGTCATGAAATGGTAAAATTGGATGACACAAGCAGAGTACAGATGTGAGGAAATTAAAGCAAGAGCTTGTAATCCCCAAGGATAAGTTCTTATAATTTGATGTTTAGGCCTTAGGGTAGCAAACATTACATATTTCTCACAATGCATTGAAAATAGAAAATGTATGAATATTTTACAAATACATGGCTTTATGTTCAAAATTGTTGTAAACTGCTTAATAAATGTGTATCATGCTTTGACCCTCCAGCTTTCTGTTTGAGAAGGGTGTATTCCAAATCTAGAAGTATCTGTCTCATAGCTGAAGTAGATGTCAGACCTCTGACCTTTTCCCTTTTCTTGACTTAACCATTCCCAAGGCAACATGTACAGTAATGAATGCAGTGTGGTTTCATACCAAAAGCTGCTTATTCTCTTTTAGCCTTATACATCCTCATTATCATCATCATCATCATCATCATCATCATCGTCGTCATCATCATCATCATCATCATCATCATCATCATCATCATCATCATCATCACCATCATCACCATCATCATCATCATCGTTGTCATCATCATCATCATCATTGTCATCATCATCATCACCATCATCGTCGTCATCGTCATCATCATCGTCATCATCATCACCATCATTGTCATCATCATCATCATCACCATCATCATCATCGCTGTAATCATCGTCATCATCATCATCGTCATCATCGTCATCATCATCATTGTCATCATCACCATCATCATCATCATCATCATCATCATCACCATCACCATCATCACCATCATCATCATCGTCATCATCATCATCAATCTCCTTTTTTCCCTTGTTCTACATGAGGTTGGAGTGTCATGTGAACTCTGTTCAATGCCACTCTCCTGCCTTCTTCAGTAGTCATGCCTGACTGTTGCAGGTCTTCTCTCACACAATCCATCCACCTCTTTGCTGGATGCCCATGTTTCCTTTTGCCTTCTTCCTCTCTGTCCCAAGTCTTCTTCACCAGATTGTCTTCTGCTTTTCTGCACATGTATCCAAGCCACTGCTATCTGTTCTCTTTGACCTTTATCTGCAATTGGAGCTACTTTTGCTTCTCGTATGTCCCAATTTCTTCACCTTTCTCACAGTGTGCACCCCACTACCCACCTCAGGCACTTCATTTCCATCATCACTAGCTTCATCAACTGCTCTGCCTTTACTGCCCTGGTTTCTGTGCCATTCAATAGTACTGGTTGCACCACAGTTTTGTACCCCTTACTTTTCAGCTTCTTTGGCATTCTTCTGTCTTTTACTACACATGACACTCTGTGCCATTTGGCTGCAGCCCCTCTGATTCTAGCTTTGACCTCCTTATTCAGACTTCTCTTCTCCCCAACTACCCCTCCCAGGTACTTGAAGCTGTTAACCTGTTCTGCTGTCTACTGTTCTATCTCAATTCTCATTTTCTTTTTATTTCCCCATTTGCTGCCATTACAACTGTTTTATCTGTATGCAATTTCATCCCATGAGCCTTTAGTTTTGCATTCTATTTCTCTATCCTTTGCTGAAGTTCTTGCTCAGTGTCTGCCTGTAATGCCAAATTGTCTGCATACAGCAACTTTGTTGATCTGTCCCCTCCAACCTGTTTTATCTGCAATTGGAGCTACTTTGGCTTCTCCTCGTATATCCTAATTTCTTCAACTGTCCCACAGTGTGCACCCTATCACCAGTATGAACAGCAGTAGGCTCAGAGCTGAACCCTGATGTACACCCACTCCCACTGGGGACCCCTGTAAGAGACCAAACAATTTTTGCATTTGAGTCATTAGGTCCTTGTACATAGTTTGCACTAATTCTCCCAATTTTTCTAGGACTTTGAACCACTGCAGGACTGCCAAAATTAGCTCATAGGTTCATAGGTTCATAGCAGATTAGTAGGCTAGCAACCCTAGAGCCTTTACAAGCTTAGCCATGTCAATCTCAAGTATCCCCATTTGTTCTTTTTTTGGGTAGTTCACAGAATGAATTTATGAACAGAGTGGGTCTATGACCAACATCGGCTACCCCTGCCCATAAGGAACGTGGGTGCCACTCCAGGGGTGAATTTGCTGTCTTCTTGGGAAATTGTCATATGCTTTCTACAAGTCTATGAATGTACAGTTGGACTCTTTCCTCATCTCTAGCTTCTTAACTATCTGTCTAACTACAAACTTCAGATCCGTTTTGCTGCATCCTGATCTGAATATTAACTGCTAACTTCCCATCTAACTTTCAACTGGTGTTTTTATTTCTTTATCAATCACCCTTTCCAGGACTTTAATGCAATGTGACAGGAGTCTGATTATTCTGTACCGGTCACATTCATGAATGTCCCCTTTGTTCTTGAAAAATGGCACTAGTATGCTTATTTTTCAGCCATCTAGGATACACCTTTCTCTCCACACTGGTATGAATACCCTCAGGAGCCATTTCTCCCCTATCTCTCCCAGCATCTTTATCATATCTGTTTTGACCTCATCTGAGCCTGCTGCTTTCTCAGACCTCATTTTCCTATGTGCTGTTCTTACTTCATCTGAGTGGGCTTCTCTTCTTCTTTGACTGTAGGCTACATCTGGGATAGTACAGATTCTGTAGGGTTTTCTTCATTCAGAAGCTGCTGGATGTACTCCTTCCATCTGCCTTTAATGTCCTGTGAAGTGGTGAACAGGTTGTTGCTGGCATCTCTTGTGAAGGGTATCTGACTGTCTTCTTTATCTTTCTTTCATCTTCCCAGTTTATTTGCTAACCTGGTATATATATTCTTTGTGCCATCTACTGATCCATTTTCCAGAAGCTGTTAGAGTGTCTCTGATGCCTTGTTTTTCGCTATTGCAACTCATTTCTTAGCTTCTTTATTAGCCAACCATTATTCCTTTTTTTCTTGGTCCTTCTTTTCTGTCTCCCTCTTTTTTGCACTCCTTCTTTCTTTTGATGACTTCCTGGACTTCTGAATTCTGCCACCAGCTTTCCTTATGTACCTTTTTTCCATACCTGCCACAGCTGCATATCTATTCTGTAGTCCTCATAAAAGCTGACTACTATCAAGCCACTTGCCAGATAGAAGTTTAGAATGGCCTCTCCTTCTGTATTCCTATTGCCCCACCCATGTGGACCCAGGCAGTCCACATATCCTGTTATGTCTGTCATGATATATGCATTCAGGTTACCAATTATCACACCATTTCATGTTGTCCTGTGTTATCGAGTAGGTCCTGCTGCTTGAATGCACTCTTTTCCTCTTATCGCAACCCTGCTGTTGGGCATAGGCTGAGATTATGAATACTGTCCTATCATAGGCTGAGATTATGAATACTGCCCTATCATAGGCTGAGATTATGAATACTGTCCTATCATTAGATTGGAGTCTGATTACCACAATTCTGTCAACAATTCTGATAACATTCCTAACTGCCTTCTGAAGATAGTCCTTCAACACAATTCTCACAGCATTTCTAGCTTGTCTTCCTGAGTTCCCGAGTAGTAGACTCTGGATCCCAAGCCTAGTGGCTTTGCTCCATCTTGTCTCCTGGATGCATAGGATGCCCGGCCTTCTCCTTACCATCATGTTATCCACTTCAAAACTCCATCTTGTCAATGAACCTACACTGAGTGCACAATTTTTAGTATATATTTAACAGGTTGATTGGATATATGCCCAGCTTTTGCTCAACAGAGCTATAACAGATAACCCAGGCTGGGCAACTAGACACTAGCTGGCCAGTAGCATATTATCCCAGGGATGCTAGGCTTTATGCTGGGTACACACTGACCAGTATGAGTACATACACCCCCACACACACTATTATCATGGACCACTGGTATAGATCAGAATAGGCTGAGTCCTCAAACCACTTATCACCAGCAAATACCCGTGCCCATTTCAACAACATTAGACAGCATTATGAATCATCTAGAGCCGTATTTTACACCTTCGCCTTATACAGCAGATCATTTTGTCTAAGGCAGACACTGATGTTATTTACCGTATCTAGGACTGCATTTTCTATTATTCAAGAACCTATAATCGCACCCCTTGTATGACAGCTTCTTCCAGATGCCTGGTTCGATCACCATAGCCATAGTAATTGACAAGATGTGTTTTCATGGTTTAAAAGCCTTTGCCCAGGGGTGACATCTAAATATTCTTTTTGCAGCTGTTTTTACTCTGCAAGCCCCTTGCACCAGAAGCTTACCTTTCAGTTTGCTAATGCTTTTATGATTAAAAAAAACTAAAGTACAAGATATTCCTAAAGGAGCAAACAAGCACAAATTATTTTCTGCTGTATCTACTTAAGGGCTTTCTTTAGTTAAAACATACTGGCAGGCCTTTCAGGTCCCACCATTTTCAATCATTCTTTAGTTAATGGGATTCCATTTTCCAGATGTTATTTCCTTAATGTTTTTTGGAGGGTGCTTGTTATCAATTTTTCCTCTGTTAGCCAATTATGGACTAGAATGTAATACTAAAGCTAGTGTAATGACAGTAGATTTCAAATCAGAATCTACAGCAGTAAAAAAAAAATTCAACCATTTTGAAAATAATTGTTTATCAATTTCCAGGAGAGTGCAGGAATCTGCAAAAGCGAGGATATCTTTAAGTGTAAGCATCTGGAGACTACAGTATTTCCTTTTGTAAATAGACTGTTATCAGTGCCTTATATTCTCCTCTGAGGATCCTTTTGGCAGCCTTATCTAGTCTTTCCACCCTGTCTCCCCTAGATACCAAGCCATTTTTTGAATCAGTACTGAAATGGAAGCCTGTTTTCAGATTTTTTTTACATGAACATATACTGTAAAAATAACACATCTGTACCACTGTGTTCATTTCTCTAACAACAGAGTGAAAACATGATTTTGCCATTTTTTTATCCTTTAAATTATTTCTCAAGTCTGAGTTTAGAGGAGGTTATATTAGGCTCTGGCATCTGTTTTGCAGGCCCACTACTCCTTCTGTGATATAACTCCTGTACACATCACTACCAAACTGCATGTCTACATATTTCATTATAAGATTATCCTTTCAAATCTGCAGCCTTGTCACATACAAATATATGAATAAATTTGCTTTAAGCCGCTTCTGTCAGATAGAAATGTTTGCAGGTGATCCATTGTTGGTAATGAGCCCATATCTAAGCCTATTTAAAATAAAATGGCAATAAGACCTGTTGTAGGCTCAAACTTTGGAACACTGATGTACTGATTAAATCACATTCAGGGGTTAAGTCTGCATTACCTGTGTTTAGCCCAAGCATTAATAGACTGTTTTTACTCAGACTAAAGGAACATAGCCTGCATTAGGTATGGCTAGCCCAAACGTTAGTATACTGCCTGTAGTGTTTAGATATGAGACAGAAGCACAGTCTGAATTAGAGGTGTTTAGTCTAAATAGTAGCATCATGCTTTTATCTATGGTAGTTCACTCACTACTGAAAGTCAGTCTATCATTGCACTGGTTAGACTCGATTTTAGCATCTGTAGCAGTTTAACCACGTAAAAAAAATATATTGCTGCTGCCAATAAACCAGACTTTTCTTGCTATAAATTGCTTAAGTGAAGTGACAAGATCCAAGTATTTGTTAAGTGCTTTCATTCTGTAATAGCAGTATCTGTTGCAGTTTGCCTAAACACTGATATAGATTTTAAGTGCAATATTTAATGAGAATAACGTGGTCATGGTGATCAGACCAAACACTGGGTGAATACAGTGCTGATTAGTCACGATTTGGAGACACAGTCTGTCTTTTGTTAGGACAAACTTTGTGTCTTTGCCTTTAGCTTTATTATTTGTTTATTTTTATTTATTTATTTCATTTATTATAATGTTGGTACAGGAGCTTAGCCTGGGCACTGCTACACACCTGCCATCTGTGAAAGCCCTAGCACATGTGTCCATCCTTTTTGCGTGGTGATTTGTACAATCATTTGCATTCTGTGTCTTTGATGGTTAGCTCAGTTCTACTTATATGAATTAATCTTGGTTAGTGGTAATACATTCAAACTTGGATGGACAGCCTAAACAGAAACGTATATTATGTGCCAGTGGCAGTATATTATGTGCCAGTGGCAGTTAGCCTCAAATATGATGCTCGATCCAAACTTCTTCAGATAAAGAAAAAAAAAGTTATTTGTCCTACTTATACCACATTTGAAATACATAATGGTCCAACAGACAGTGAATCTAAAACAATGATAAAAAATGCAAATTGCAACCTGCAACCCTAATAGTAACCCTTTGTTTACCAAAGTCTCTAAGCATGTAAAAAAATATTTTTTTAAAACATGTAGAACAAATATATGAAAAAGTATTTATATGCTTACAGATATATAAACAAATACATAAACATTCATGCTTGTTAAGAAGTGAGTTTAAAAATTCTACTTATTATCTTTCAAACTGTTTTCCTTTTAACGTATTGGAGATGGAAATACTGTCATTCAGCTCATTTGCATTTTTTTATCACTGTTTTAGATTCATTGGCTGTTGGACCATGATGAATTTCAAATGTGGTATAAGTAGGACAGATAACCTTTTTCTTTATCTGAAGAGGTTTGGTTCTTGTACCTGACGAAGGCGCTTATTTTCATTAAAGTTTGTGTCCTGGAATTCTACACACTGCTGTGCTTTTTTTGCTTTACTAGTTTTGGTTGCTGAAGTTTGTGGTTCCCAGATGTGGCTTCTGGCAGTGTGGGAGAAGAACATGGACATGTTTCACAGGCAGAAGTTATGCTTCTACGTGACTCTGTGCATCGTCTTACTGTTTTGGTTCAGCAGTTAACAAAGAATTTCAGCAAATTGGTCTGGTAATGGACTTGTACAAAATGCTGGTGAATTTAACAACACCCCAGAGATTCTGCAAGGGGTGAATAATACAAACTCTGGTGAGCAGATTACGCCTGGTCAATTGCAGAACAATGGGATGTTGACTCCTGTAATTGGGAGTAATGAAAGGCGGTTGCAGCCATGTTCCTTGGATAGTTGGCTGCAGAGGGAGATATCAAGTGATCCAAATTCACGGGTGGAGTCCCCTGATTTTGAAGGTAAATTAAAAGACTTTAAATCAAAATTGACTGCTTATCGCAAATTGCATCATGAAAATATGTATTTTAAGGAATGTTTGAGAGTTCAACAAGTCCCAAAAGGTTTAAGGTTTGGAAATACCTGATGGGGCTTGGACAGCATTCCTTACTACACCAGGAATTGTTAGCCATGTTTGATAGGCATGGCTGTGAATTAATGGAACTACTTATCAAACACAACAGCAGTTCTATGAATAGACTTTATGAAGAAATTAAAGTAATGGATGAAACTATCACCACTGATGCAATTTTTAATACCTTCAAATCACAATATGAAAGTATTTTTAAGGAAATAGACAATATGTGTATGCTCATTTCCAGTAGAAAAAAAACAAAAAGCTTGAGAGGGACCGTTTGGCATACCATCAGGGGGTCAGCAAGCTGGATGGAGGGGAGATAACAAGTCTGGATCACCTAGTGCTGGTGCTGTGGATAGTGAATGAGATACTGACCCTTTAGAAGTGCCTACAGTATGGCGCTCAGAGGGACTTTAAAACCAGAGGTTACAGAACCAGAACCCCCATAAGATTCGAGCAAATTTACAGAATGGGAGGAATGGATACAGCAATGCCAAGTTTCAGAGCTGACTGTAACTGAACCTTATGTTATTGTTTCCAACTCCAAAGGAGACTTTAAGATTTACAATTACAGTGGGGTGGCTATGTGTACTGTGCATGCTGATTTGCTTTGAAAAGGGTATACTTTTGTGCCCAGTAAATCAGCTGATGTGGTTAAAATAATTTGGAACTTAAAAATGTAGATCTGTAATTTGAACTTGCAATTATTGTTTTGTGACAATTTAGAGTTTGATAATGCCCTACAAGTTCCTAGTACTTACAATCCAGACTTAAACCATACTATAAAAATTTTGACAAACCATGTGAGGTGGATTTTAGACATTTTATTTTCAACACAGGTTATGCTGAAAATATTTCATCTGCAGAGTGGGTGTTACCTGAGGAATTAAAATCACAGAGTAACTTGAGATTTATGCAACCAAATAAAAGGGGGTGGCATAGTTGTCATGGAAAATAATGATTATATTCAGCTTATGTTTACTATGTTATATGATGATTTTTATAGTGAAGTGTCCTTGAGTGAAGTTAATATAGGTTATAAGTACATAGATTATGCATTATGTGATATGTTAACTCAGGGACAAATTTCTGTAACAGAATTCAATTACATGACAACCACTTGGCCAAAAATGTCTGGTATCTTTGGTCCCCCCATGCCCCATTGTTGGCTCAGGTTAGTCTAAGACTTGTTATATCGCATATTTTCTTGGCAAGCAACTGAAACATGTAGTATCTAAAATCCCTTACTTATGCTGTGACTCCTGGCACTTTTTGACCTTATGTAATCAGATTAGTCTATTTCAAGAAGGGATTTTTATTACTGTTGACATTAAAGATCTGTACAGTTGCATCCCACATGATGTGGGCATGGAATGGTTTTTAGACTTTCTGTGTCAAGTGGTGGGTCTAGGTCAAGATAACGTTAATACCCTTAGTCAACTAATGGAACTGGTGTCAAAGCATAATTACATCTATTTTGAAGGGCATTATTTTAAACAGATGCTGGGGATAGCAATGGGCTCCCCATGAAACCCATTATTTGCTAATATTGTCATGGCTTGGTGGGAGGGGTGTTATTTGTTTCCTTCTGAATTTTACAACTATATTAAGATGTGTATGAGATATTTGGATGATCTGTTTATTGCATGAGTAGGACCATTAGATGAAATTCCATATTTTGTTGAGTATATTAGTCAGACCACCTTGTTTTTGAAGTTTACACATACAATTGGTCTGGATAAAATAGCTTACTTGGACGTTTTAATTACCAAGTCCCCAGACAGTTATGCACTAAGATCTTCTATTTATAGAAAACCTACCCACTGCAAAAGTTATCTGTACTACACTAGCAGTCACCCTTTTCATGTTAAAAGGGGAGTGGTAAAATGGCAACTAGTTAGGGCGGCTCATATGGTCACAGACCATGATGATTTTCTTCAGGAATGTACATATATTTTATTTATTTTTATTTATTTTTATTTTACATTTGCTGACCGGGCTAGTCTAACGGGATATATGTCCATTTTCAGTAGAGGCCCAGGGAGAAAAGCTCCAGGAAATAACATACAATGTAACAAAAAAAAAAAAATAGCATAGGGACAGTCCTATGCAGCAATAATTATAACATCAAAAACAGTTTTAAACAGCTGTAGTTATAACAGAGAGTGTAAGCTAAAGAAATTGGTAAAAAAAATTATAAAATATAGAAGAATAAAATAAAAAAAATTTTTTTTTTTTAAATATATACTCAAAATGTTTTCCAATCGAGGCTTATGAGGTAGTTAACAAGCATAATAATTGTGAATATAAACCCCTCTTGCAGGATTTTTACTATCAGGAAGATGCAAGTATGGCATCTTTGAGGACTGGTAATCAGGATATTGTGCCTCAGATGTGATCTGGTACCCTGAATATAACCCAGGGCAAAGAAAAAGTTTTTTGGCCTTTTGTTACCACATATAACAGTAAGAGTTTTATTATTACTCATATTTTGAATAAAAATTGGATAATTATTATGGGTTACCAGTATATCCAGGATAGACTGGAGTTATATCCTAATATTGTGTACAGGTGTGCACCTAATTTAAAATGCTTTATGGAGAAGCAAGTGGTTAAGAACAGTACTAACAGTGGGATAATGGCTCCATGTGGAATGTACAGTCAGTGTAAACACATTTTTATTGGTACAAGTGTTAGTATAAGGGGAAGAAATATTGATATAAAAGAAAAATATTCCTGTTATTCCAAGTCAGTGGTATATATTGCTTTGTGCTTGTAATGTCCTGCCTTTTATGTAGGCATTACCGAATGCAAACTTGGTCAGAGAATATATGGACATCAATATGGAACTCTCTCCCTTCCCACCATCGCAACCTTCTTATCCACACCAATTTCAAATCCCAGCTACATTCACATCTTTCAGCTAATTGGGAATGTCCATGCCACTCTCCAGCATAATCCCGCACCACCCAATCTCTTCTACCACTGACTAATCCTGTGATACTCTATCTATGCAAAACTGTCCGGCTAACCTGTAAACACTGATAGATACTTGTTTCTTTATTAACTTACAAACTGCTCATCTAACAATTATGACTTCTGCATATAATCACTTACCTACCTGTAAAGGAGTACTTACCTTGTATTTAAATGTTAACTCACAAGAGCTTACAAGATTATGTATTCAATATGTGAAATGTGTAAATTACTATTTACAAATCTTTTCTATGTATTTAATGTGTGAAATGTTTAAATTGCTATGTACAAATCTTGACTTTACTTTTTCCTTTGTAACATGTTAATTTGTAACTTTATATGTTGGAGCTTTTCTCCCCGGGCATCCACTGAAAATGGGCTCTTTATAAAACTGAAATAAATAAAGTAAAATAAATATGATATAGCCCATAAGAAGGGAGACTAATGCCTTATATCGTCATCTGACCAAGCACCCTGAACATCAATTAAAATTTGTGGTAGTGCATCAAGTTCAAAAAAGTCCCTATAATGGTGCTTGGAAACTATACTTGGAACAAAAAGAAACCTGGTGGCAAATTATTTGAATGCATGTTTTCCCCCTGGGCTCAATGACAGTATTTCCATCTCCAGTACTTTAAAATTAAAACAGTCTGAACAATAATAAGTACAGTTTTAAAACTCATTTGTTAACAAGCATGAATGTGTATTTATTTGTTTATATATTTGTAAGCACATAAATAGTTTTTCATATATTTGTTCTATATGTTTTTTAAAAAAAAATTTACAATTTTACAGGACACTAAGGATAATCACAAGGGTTTCTTTAGTTATGTTAGGAACCTGGGTGGGAATTCCTAGATATGCTCAGAATTAGTCCAAAATGACAAAAAATACACCGAACCCACAGACATTGCCAACATCCTAGCTGACAGGTTCAGTGCAAACTTCTCCCCCCCTCCCACCAAAAGGGCAAATATCTATCCCAGCAGAGTGCTGCCCCCCTGACATCTCAGATGCTCAGGTAAGAGATGCCCTCTCCAAAGCAAAAAACACAGCATCAGTGGGACCAGATGGTGTCCAGGGCTGCGTCCTACATGAACTCCAAGAAGAGCTAAACCCAAACATAAAACTACTGTTCAATCTCAGCCTTACTACAGGATATGTACCCAAAGAGTGGCGTACAGCAACAGTGGTCCCTCTCCACAAAGGTGGTGCCTCAACGGATCCTGGAAACTATCGCCCCATAAGCCTAACTAGCTTGGTCTGCAAAGCTATGGAAAGTTTCATCATGGACCTCATAAATAAAGATATTGGGGACCTACAGACACTGGATCCTACCCAGTTAGTTCGGCTTTGTTAAGGGCAGATCCTGCCTCTTAAACCTGGTCGATTTCTTTGAAACAATCACCAAGGCCATTGACGAGGGGAAGGTGGACCACACAGCCTACCTGGACCTCGCAAAAGCCTTCGATACAATACCCCACTCGGGCATTATAGATAAGCTCACCAGCTTAAATATAAACCCCTATGTCACTAGATGGGTTGCAAACTGGCTCAAGGACAGAACCCACATGGTTAGAATTGCTGGAGCCATGTCAGACTCCAAACCAGTTACAAGTGGCGTCCCACAAGGTTCAGTCCTGGGACCTCTCTTGTTCGGTATATATTTCTCGGAGGTACAAGCCAACATGGAAGGACTGTGGCTGACCAAGTTCGCAGATGACTGCAAACTAGGCGCCATAATCGACTCTCCAGCTGACACAAGCATCCTACAAAAGAGCCTCATAGAAACAGACAACTGGTGCCAGAGCCATGGCCTCAAGCTAAACGCCAAAAAGTGTATAGTCATCCCCTTTGGCAAAAACAAAGTGCCCACAAATTACCACATAGGTGGTAATACATTAAGTAATGTATTATATATACTTTTCTAGTTAGTGTCAAGAAACTTGTTATAATAACGAATATAGAAATATGGCTTACGTTATTATATTATTTCATTATTTTTCATATACACACATTTTTCACTTGTTATATATGTAAAAGTAGGTCTTTTAGTGATATTTTTAAAAGTTAATATAAAAGTTTTTTTATATGACACATTAAGAATGTTGTAACATATTTTTAGAATTTTTGACACCCTTACATGAAAGTATCTGATTAGTTAAAACTTGACCACATGATGGTCCCGCTTGTTATTTAAATGGTCTTGTGAATGTAATGTGAAATCTGAAGAAGTTGCCTTAATCAAGGCGACAAAAAGCGCTTTATTAAACCTGTTTTATTCGTTTACACGTTTCCTTTCTGTGTTGGATCTGCCAGGAGACCTTTGTTGTTTTTTAGTTTATAATTTATCCAATTTGTTTTTGAATCCATTAAGTACGGAAGAAGTAATTAGGGACCTGGGGACCCAAGTTGATAGCAATCTCTCATTTGAAAACCACATGGCCAAAGTGGTTAGAAAAACATTTTATATAGCCCACCTAATCATGAAGGGATTCACATCTAGATCAGGGGAGGTCATCATGCCTCTTTACTCATCCCTCATCAAGCCCATAATTGAGTACAATGCCCCTTTTGGGATGTACCTTACCAGACACCTGCAGCAACTGGAAAGACCCCAAAAGTACCTCATCAAGAGGATCAAAGGGCTCAAACAGATCCTATATACTGCTCGGTTAAAGAAACTCCAGCTCTACTCAGTGGCATACCGCCTGCTCAGAGGCGATCTGTGCCTGATGTATAAAGCCATGTCCAACCCGGAATTAATGGACATGCTGCACCTCAGAAAATCCAAATCCCATCGAGCTATGCGCTCGAGAGACTTGAACCTCAGCACTAAAATAAATAAGACATGCTGGAGGGACAGATTCATAACCCAGAGGCTCCCTTCACTCTGCAATAAAATCCCAGTCCAGGTTAGGCAGAGTCCCTCATTGACTCTCTTCAAGAGGAATCTTGATGAGTGGATGGGAGATCATAGGCTTACCCCAGGTATCACTTCTGTGTCACTGTTAGTCAGAGGCACAGTATACTAACCTCGAAAAAGGGCATAGCAAAATTAATTTAAAATGGGTGGCAAAAGCCAAGCACACTCTGGCTAGGCTTATAAATGCCCTAGGGCAGATAGCCTAGTATGAACCTATGAACCTTAGAGACTGGTAAACAAAGGGTTACTATTAGGGCTGCAAGTTGCAATTTGCATTTTTTTATCACTGTTTTAGATTCATTGGCTGTTGGACCATTATGTATTTCAAATGTGGTATAAGTAGGACAGATAGCTTTTTTCTTTATCTTAAGAAGTTTGGTTCTTGTACTTGACAAAAGTGCTTATTTTCATTAAAGTTTGTGTCCTGGGATTCTACACACTGCCGTTTTACTAGTTTTGCTTGCTGAAGTTTGTGGTTCCTAAAATATGATATGCATTCTTTGTCTCTGCAGTTAGCCTAGCATTCTGTGTTTGTGCTCATTAGCTGAGATGTTGATACACTGTGTATAAGACAGCCACGATACTGTTAAATAATTTGTGCCTGTAGTAATTATCCCATACATTTGTGCACTGTACCTTTTCTTAGGCAAAACAGGGTGCATCCTGTTATGAACCCAATACCTGAGCCAGAATTAATTTCTCTACCTTGTAAGTAATGGGTGTTGGCAGGCATTCTGCCCACTGTGGCTGTGAAGTGGGTTAAGTAAGTAATCTGATACTGAATGAAGGAACAGTAGACATTCTGTGTCTGTGAATGCCAGCTCAAACACTATTGCATACTGTATGTCTGTGTCTTCATTGGTTATTCCAAATGTCAGTGTCCTTT
The DNA here is from genome assembly GCF_019279795.1 of Protopterus annectens. NCBI lineage: Eukaryota > Metazoa > Chordata > Ceratodontiformes > Protopteridae > Protopterus > Protopterus annectens. Next base: position 703,881,813 of record NC_056748.1, read on the forward strand.
CCATAGATGCAGTGGTTAACCCAAACAGCGGTATGCATTCTATGTTTGTGGTGATTATCCAAGCAGTTGTATGCATTCCTTATCTTTTCTGGTTAGTCCACACATTGGTATGTACAAGTCTGTTGAGCTTACTCTAAACAATGGAATGCACTATGTTTTTGTGCCTGCTAGCCCAGACATTGGTAACACTGTTATACTTTGACTGTGATGGTTAACCAAAATACTTGTAGACAACATTTGTCTGAGGAAAACCCCAGCTACTGGTATACAATCTGTCTTTCATTATCTTGTGATGATGGACTGCTGCCCCATTTATGATTAGTTTTCTCTGCCGTGTGCCCATTGAGTGAAAAGTTTCAGTTGACCAGAAACCTTGAATTACAATGAACAGCTAAACAGAGAATGAGTGAATGACTGGATGAACAGTGAATAAACTACATCTGTAAAGGTGAGCATAAGTATTTGTGTCATCTCTGCTTCTGTGTTTAGTAGTTATCCAGAATGTCAGTATACATGCGCTGTATGTGATGATTAACTGAGAGAGTGGTACATATTGTGTATCTGTGTCTTTAGTAGTCATTCCACATATCAGGGACCAGCCTGTGACAGTGAAGGTCAGTGCAGACCTCAGTCACTAACAGAACTTTTATTCCACGTCACATTTCTGGATGACAGTCATTTCCTTCAGTATATGTGCATACATATGTGTAGATGCATGTGTGTGTGTGTATGTGTGTGTGTGTGTGTGTGTGTGTGTGTGTGTGTGTGTGTGTGTGTGTGTGTGTGTGTGTGTGTGTGTGTGTGTGTGTGTGTGTGTGGTATCTACAAAAGAGATCACTGTTTCTGAGAACATTTTTCAGTAATAACATAGCTAATACCTTAGTCAGGCAGTGTTTGTTTATGTCTTTATTATGTTTTCTCTTGCTAGCCACATAAAAATGTGTTCACTTTTAGGGGTGTGTTATGAGCTCTGGCTAATAGAGCAGTTTAATTCTAGTCCTTCATTATGAACATGGATGTTCAAAAATCAAATAATAAAGTCAAGTTCTGGTGAACATACCACATCTGCATTTTTCATTAGCTTAACCCCTAGCAATACAATGTTGCCCTGACAAAGCTTTAATATAGTATTTTTCTAGCTGGCATGCATAATCATGCAGGTTTAGCTTTCAGCAGGCACACAAATCAAAGAATAAAGCTGTGATAGCCATTCCTGAATTCACTTATACTTAATTGTTCTTTCTTCTTACTTTTGTGTTATAAAAAGGTCTAATGGCACGTGTGTGAAAAATATTTTGTTTTACTTAAGAACAAGAACAGCATGCATAAAAACCCAGATACTATGGAATGAATTCTAATAATGTTGCTGAAATTTCCACTGTTTCTTTAACATTTTTAATTTGCAAGATGTCTTTTTTATTTGAGTGAGAACCATTGTGTGTTCACATTTTGCTAGATCTTGATGTATTATTTGCAATGGAAAAGTTCACATTTGCAATGCATTCCACTGAAAAGCATGTCATCTGTACATCAAGCTATAGAGTGAAGCCTTTGGGATCTTGGATTTTTATGAGTTTTTATGGTTTCAGATATTGTCATCCATTGTGTTTCATTATTGTATCATCTTTCTCTCGATTAGTATAATTAGAGTACAGGAGCAATGCGGACTGCTAGGATACAACAGGCCTTTTTAATGTAAGGTCCCTTGTTGTTCCTGCTTTGTTTCATTTGTTGTCTTTAACTGACAAAAGAGACAGTTTGACAAAAAGAGAATATTGGTGTGTTCACTAAGAATAAAGAAGCATCTTTCAGATGCATAAAGTTGCAGTACATTAATGCTTTTTGCTTTTTTGACAAACTTCATTTCTAAATTTCTTAGAATCATATACTTTAACATTTTCTAAGATATTATTGGAATTATATATACATTTTATCAGCTACACATACAAATTATTTATTTTGATGATGCTAATTAGAGGTATATTGTAGGTCATTAACATGTATGTGATAAAATATACCTTTAATTGCAAATAGTGTAATACTAACCAAACATAATACCACATATCATGGTTGTGGGTCCCACTGTGGCCAGCCATGTGGCACCCTCACTGCTAATCAGACCCTTGCCACTCAAAGTGATACAACTTCCTCATTTTTAGTGACGAAATCCCACCATAAAAATGTAAAATGTTGACTTGTTCTGTCTTCCGTCACGCCACATTCTGTGGACACTGTTTCTGTTTTATTTTGTAAACAGAAGAAGTCAGTCAGCCAAAATGGGTAAAGCATCCCTTCAGTGCCTACAGATTCCTTTTCGCTGGTTATGGGTAAAACTAAAATGTTGGTTTTGAGCAAAATAAATGTGGTTTGTAGGATAGCTAATATTACCTGATAGAAACATTTCCAATTAGCAAGTGAAAATACATGCTGAGACATGGAAAATAACAAATACTTATAATAATAACAATTCTTTCATTCTGTTTCTGAAGCAATTCGCTTTTGTGTCAGTGAAACTGGAATTTGATTCTCATCATGTAATTCGTATTAACAGGGCAGCACAGTGGTTTGGTGGCTAATGTTTCCACTTTACAGGTGCCGAGTTCAATCCTGACCTCCATCTGCTGTCTCTGTGTGGTTTGTGTAAACTCTTTGTGTTTGATTTGGATAGATTTGTTCTTTCTATCTTGATTTATACGTTAGTTGACTGGCTTCTCAAAACCATTTACACACAAGTACATATACATATATATGTATATGTTTAGGTACATATAGTAACCTGCTATGTTTTCATTCATTCTTTTCAATGCTATTAACGTAGTAACCAAAGTCAAGAATATGATGTGAAATAATGTATGTACAAACCATGTTCTTGCATTTAAAAATCAGTCCCTATGCATTGTATTTGGCTGTATGTAAACAATGTGACATAACAGGAATGCAGTTATAACATGTCAAAGTAGAATAAATGGAGAGGGATTATCCGACATTCCTAAAGCAATGTCATTTGCTTTGTTTTTCCAGGTGAGATGGAGTCTGTATGTTCCATTCCTGGCTTGAGTGTATGTTAATTTTATTTATTTATTTATTTTATTTTATTTTACATTTTTTAACCGGGAAATTCCGACTGGACCAGGTCCATTTTCAGCGGAGGCCCAGGGAAAAAGCTCCAGCATCAAGTTATACAAATACAGTACATCCAGCATAATACACAAAACAGGTTACATCATGTATGCTGAGCATAGTAATATAACAAGAAATTAATAAAAACACTCCAGGTAAAAGAAGATATAGAACATAGGTAAAAGACAATGTCAGTTACAGTATATCCAGCATAATACATAAAACAGGTTTTGTCATATATGCTGAGCATAGTAATATAACAAGAAATTAATAAAACACTCCAGGTAAAAGAAGATATAGAACATGGGTAAAAAGACAATGTCAGTTATACATTGGTAAGAGAAGAAAATATATCAAATAAGATTCTACAGTTAAAAGTACCCTTTCAGATGACCAAGACTATAGGGGATCAGAGATCTAGCATGTGATCAGAGAGGAGTTTGGGGGGTTAATAGTAGTAAGGGTAGGGTTATGTGATACAAGGGCATAACCAAGTACTAAGAAGGTGCGATTTGAGGGAGTTTTTGAATATGGATGTGGAGGTGGCAGTGGACATGGATAGGGGAAGAGAGTTCCAATTTCTGGCAATGGTGTGGGAGAAGAGCACTTTCCCTGCATTATTGTTAGCCTTGGTGATGGAGTGGAGAGGTTTTTCACTGGATCTTAGGTACCGGTTTGCAGTATAGACAGTACGTAGGTTGGATAATGAGGGGGGGTTTTCAGGATATTTGAGAATATTGTAGGCTGTGCCCAGCTGGTAATAGTTAAATAGCTGTGGAAGCTCAAGCCATTTTAGTTCTTTTAGTGTAGCACAGTGATGGGTTTTATAGGTTGAGTTAGTAGCAAACTTGGCTATTTTATTGTAGCATGATTCTAGTTTGTCTAGGTCACATTGTCTGATCTGGGTAAAGATTGGTGGTGCTGCGTATAATAGAGTTGAAAGGAGGTGGCTTTGTGCAAGAGTGACTCTTGCTTTTTGTGAGAGAAAGGACTTATGCCTGTATAGGGAGCCTAGTTTTTTGTGTACTAGTTTTATGGTGTATGAGATGCAAACATCAAAGTGGAGATTATTGTCTATTTCAATGCCCAGAAGTTTGGTGTGGTTAGAAGGGGAGATGGTGGTGCCATCCTTAGATGTTATGGTAAAGGAGAGGTTTTTTTATCTATTAGGGATAAATAGTAGCAGTTTTGTCTTTTTGGGATTTAGAATTAGTTGGATACCTGATATCCATTTTTCTACTGAGTTAAAGGTATCTTGAGTGAGTGTATGTAGGGTGGAGGGAGATGAGGAGGAGCAGATCAGGGTTGAATCATCCGCATATTGTATGAATGTGGCATGTTGTGTAGAGCTGTTGAGGTTATTTGTGAAAATAGAGAACAATAGCGGGCCCAGTATAGAGCCCTGTGGGACTCCTATGGTGGTTGGAAGTTGTGTAGACAGAGTTCCTTTCCACTGGACTGACTGCTGCCTGTCAGACAAGTAGCTTCAGAACCAGGCTATAGTAGAGGAGGTGAAGGATAATGATGTTAGTGAGTCTAGTAGAATGGAGTGGGAGACCATATCAAATGCTTTTGAGAGGTCTAGGAAAATGGCAGATACATATTTGTTATCATTTCTGTGAAGGTTTATATAATTAGTGGAGGACAGAAGGGCTGTGGTAGTGCTGTGATGTGGACGGAAACCGTGTTGTGTGGTACATAGTAGACTGTGTGTGTTAGGAAATGTCATCACTTGCAAGTGGATGCATTTCTCAAGAATTTTGGATAAGTGGCAAAGGATGGCAATAGGTCGGTAGTTAGAGAATTCGTAAGAATTACCTCCTTTATGGAGAGGAATGATCTGAGATACTTTCCAGAGTTTGGGTATGTAGGATTATAGTATGGAACAGTTAATAAGGATGGAGACAGGATATAATAGGAGTTGTTAGTGTGAAATTTTCCATAACTTCATATTGCGGGGTTTTACTCCTTAGGTCTCCCTTTAAAAGAAACCTTATGGATAATGGCACTAATTTGGCTGACAAAACAAAATGAAAATTATTTACGAAATGCTAACTTGCTCATTGTAGGGAAGGCGTTCTTAACGGAGGAAGGACAAGTCCAGTAAAAATGTACCATTGTTCATTTAATACTGAGATTCATACTCCTAACTCAGTTTTTAATTACATACCATTTAGCAGTTGTGCATTTGTTTTGTTTGTTTGTTTTCCACTGACAGCATGGACTTTTGCATGAGGTTTAAAATGAATTATAACAATAAAATGACTGTATTCTGTTACAATGTGTGAAGTCATAGTCCTTTTAATCCTGCAAAACAAAATATAGATTAATATAAAAACCCTATTTCCTCTTAAAAAGAGAAAAAAAACCCTCAAAATAAATCAGTATGTGAGACAACTGCTGACTAAATGGCATCAGTAATGCTAAAGTGCTTGAAAAGTTAGAGAAGCATGCCTCAGCAAATGCGTAAATAGAATCATGGATTATTCAGAATATGCACTTTGTCTTCAAGTATGTGAGGATGACTTATGAGGTTTGCGACCCTAAAAAAGTTAAATAATTCATAGCCAGCTGAGAATGCTGTTTGTAAGCATTATAGATGCCTATATGACCCAGAAAGGGCAAGACGTTTCATATTTTAGAAAACATTTTGACTTTTTTAAGACTGAATGCCATATTTTGCATACCTGGATACAGACCTAGAGTTAAAATGTTTCTGTCCCTGCTGTGTATCTAAATACCTAGTAATGTTGATATTGTTGCAGGAGTGTTCTTGTGTGAAATGGAAAGCAAAAAAGGCTACATGTTGAAAGAAACTGGACATGACATACCGTAGATGCAAGTGGGGTAATGAATGAGATGATGAAATTCAGGAGCACAACAATAATGTACATTATGATCAGTGCATTATTATCAACAATTCCTGATAAAATAATTCAGCATTCCAGAATAGATGGTCAGACAATTTCATTTGCAGAAGAAAGGAAAGGGCTAAATGTTCTTCCTTGCTTCCTCAGTGTTCGTTTCGTACCCCTTGTGGGATTTGGTCACTAATTATGTGGACAGCTTTGGGTAGTGGGGAGTTAGGGGATCTCTGTTTCAGCATCATGATCTAACTCGTCATTCATTAGAGGGCAGGTTTTACTGGGGATGTAAGTGTCAAGTAGGGATTTTAACGTTACACCTTACTAGAAAGGTTCACTCCGAATCTGCCATAGCCTGCTGTGAGGGAAAGGTTGGCTTGTCATTCCTTAGATTACGTTCTTGTATTTTCTGTATTGTGGTGTATTTCCATTGCAGTGTGTTTTAATTGTGTTCTCTTTTCCATTCCATATTTAAACAGGGAAATAAACCAAAGCACTGCCACTCCTCCTGTCTGCTCCTTTTGTTAATTTAACCAAATGATTACTTTCCTCTTCTTCTTTCATTGTCTGTTGTTAGTAAGCAGAAAATTATCATTTTTTGTGAGATATCTCCCCATAAGCTATTTCAATTTTATTGCTCTCCGACTGTATTCCACAGAGCCAGAATAATGGCTACCCCCATCAAATCTGTCTTTTGTCTTTCTCTCTCTCTCTCTCTCTCTCTCTCTCTCTCTCTCTCTCTCTCCCCTTAAGACTGCTAAAGCTTAAGTTACCCCAACTTTCATATCTTCCTGAATACTTAATACACACTGCAACACCATCTGGGCAAGATACATTCTGATTCTCAATAACCATCTTTGTGAGAGAAAAGGCATCAGATAGTGGAGAGCTAGGGTGTCTCTGGTTCAGCATCACCGTTTGAATTCATTAGGGCACAAATTGTACTGGCAACGACTGTGGGGATTTACACATCAATTGTCAAGTAGGGATTTCAGTGTTATGCTTTACTGGAAAAGCTTGGTCAGAATCTAGACTTCATTGAAAGTACTGATCATTGGGAAACCTAATTACTTCTTCTTTGGAGCCAGGTTGGAATTAGTGCTACTGCTTTGCTCCTTTTGAGAGAAGGAGCAGGGTGTGAGTTTGGGACTTTCCTGACTGGTCTGGTTGTTATCCTGGGCATCTACCAGAAGAAGGCTACAAGCCTACAGACCCCTTTGACATCTGGGATGAAACTGCTAATCACCAAAGAGCCTTAGACCCATTTCTCATCTTGGAATTAGTCCCACTTATTTTGCTTATGGTGAGAGAATAAGCAAAGGGACATTAATTCCCAAATGTGTCAAGCTGTGATAAGACCAGCATTAGTAGCAGCCAGGTAGTAGCTAGTAGGTGAATCGCCACTATGCATCATTCTGTCTTTTCAATATGTACTGTTTGATTACCTACCATCTAATATAACTTCAGAATATCTCCCCAAATAATACATCCATAAATCTTTAGGGTCTTCTATAGTAGTTTCCCTCCAACCCCTTAATGCTACACAAGTTTCAGTCCCCCACCCTCTGGCAACATGGCTGAAGAGTCTGCTGTCCCAACATCTGTGGCGTGTGTACCCCCACATCTGTGGCCTGTCTGATTGCATTATGTATTCAAAGTCGGTGCAACAACTATCTTGTGTTTACCAACTGCTCACTACTTTTACCATTTCATAGTACAACCTGTGAGATATGTAAATTTTTATGAAACATAGATACCATCCTCTTTTTTCAGCCCACAATTGGCAAGTACCATATCTCCACAACACTACATCAATAACATCAGTCATAGCAGGCTACTATTACCGTAACTTATGCTGAGGCTGAAATAAAAAAATTGCTAATCCTGCTCAAACTCACTGTAAAATATTTCAACCACCAGCACACAAGGCAACACCTATTTCTTCTCCACAGATTTCACCTGAGAGTCATTAGGAAAGCAGGCCTAAGGCTAAATGGCCATCTAACTCTGCCTTCGGGCAGGGAAATGTTTTAATTATGGGTGACAGTATAGTTAGTTATACAGACTCCACACTCATCAGACTGGACGAGAACAAGGTGACTGTAAGCTGCTTGTCTAGTGCCAAGATCTGTGATGTTACAAGAGCCCTAAAGTCCCTTAAGCCAGACAAATTATGTTTACAACCTAGTAGTGGCCCATTTGGGAGTACATGACCTGAAGTGCTCCACCCTGAGGGGCATGCAGGTAGACATAATAAAACTTATTATGCATCTTAACTTCAACAAGAATAATGTAAAGATACAAAGACAAGATAACTGGCTTTAAGAATTGGCCAAATTATTGGTACCATAGGAGGGCCAGTTTGACAGAGATTGGAGACTGTAAAGTGGTGACCAGGGAAAGTGTAGTTAGGCAGCATAGGATGGTGGTTTGTAGGATGACGTTGGTGATCAAGAAGAGGAGGAGGAGTGCAAGAGCAGCACCAAGGATCAAATGGTGGAAATTGAAAAAGAGAAATTGTGAGTTGGAGTTCAGGGATGAGTTAAGATAGGCACTGGGTGGCAGTGAAGAGTTACTAAATAGTTGGGTAACTACAGCAGATCTAGTAAAGGAGACAGCTAGAAAGGTGCTTGGTATGACATCTGAACAGAGGAAGGATGACAAGGAGACATGGTGGTGGAATGAGGAAGTACAGGAGAATACAGAGAAAGAGGTTGGCAAAGAAGAAGTGGGATTGTCAAAGAGATGAAGAAAGTAGACAGGAGTATAAGGAGATGAGGTGCATGGCAAAGAGAGAGGTGGTGAAGGCTAAGGATAAGGCATATGAAGAGTTGTATGAAAGGTTGGACACTAAGGAGGGAGAAAAGGACCTGTACCAATTGACTAGACAGAGGGACCAAGCTAGAAAAGATGTGCAGCAGGTAAAGGTGATAAAGGATAATGAGGGAAACATACTCACAAGTGAGGAGAGTGTGTTGAGCAGATGAAAAGAGTACTTTGAGGGGTTGATGAATGAAGAGAATGAGAGGGAGAGAAGGTTGGATGATGTGGGGATAGTGAATCATGAAGTGCTATGGATTAGCAAGGATGAAGTAAGGATAGCTATGGAGAGGATGCAGAATGGAAAGGCTGTTGGTCCAGATGACATACCTGTGGAAGCATGGAGGTGTTTAGGTGAAATGGCAGTGGAGTTTTTAACCAGATTGTTTAATGAAATCTTGGAAAGTGAGAGGATGCCTGAGGAACGGAGAAAATTTGTTTTGGTACCGATTTTTAAGAATAAGGGTGATGTGCAGAACTGTAGTAACTACAGAGGGATTAAACTGATCAGTCACAGCTTGAAGTTATGGGAAAGAGTAGTGGAAGCTAGGTTAAGAAGGGATGTGATGATTAGTGATCAGCAGTATGGTTTCATGCTGGGAAAGAGCACTACAGATGCGATGTTTGCTCTGAGAGTGTTGATTGAGAAATACAGAGAAGGTCAGAAGGAGTTGCATTGTGTTTTTGTAGACATAGAGAAAGCATATGACAGGGTGCCTAGAGAGGAGTTGTGGTACTGTATGTGGAAGTCAGAAGTGTCAGAGAAGTATGTAAGAGTGGTACAGGATATGTACGAGGGTAGTGTGACAGCGGTGAGGTCTGCGGTGGGAGTGATGGATGCATTTAAGGTGGAGGTGGGATTACATCAAAGATCAGCTCTGAGCTCTTTCTTATTTGCAATGGTGATGGACAGGTTGACAGACAAGATCAGACAGGAGTCCCCGTGGACTATGATGTTTGCAGATGACATTGTGATCTGTAGTGAGAGTAGGGAACAGGTGGAGGAGACCCTGGAGAGATGGAGATATGCTCTGGAGAGAAGAGGAATGAAGGTCAGCAGGACTAACACAGAATATATGTGTGTGAATGAGAGGGAGGATAGAGGAATGGTGAGGATGCAAGGAGTAGAGGTGGTGAAGGTGGATGAGTTTAAATACTTGGGATCAATAGTCCAGAGTAATGGTGAGTGTGGAAGAGAGGTGAAGAAGAGAGTACAGGCAGGATGGACTGGGTGGAGAAGAGTGTCAGGAGTGATTTGTGACAGACGAGTACCAGTAAGAGTGAAAGGGAAGGTCTACAAGAGGGTAGTGTGACCAGCTATGTTATATGGGTTGGAGACAGTGGCACTGACAAAAAAGCAGGAGTTAGAGCTGGATGTGGCAGAGTTAAAGATGTTAAGGTTTGCACTGGGTGTGATGAGGGTGGACAGGATTAGGAATAAGTATATTAGAGGGTCAGCCCAGGATGGAAGGTTTGGAGACAAAGCCAGAGAGGCAAGATTATGTTGGTTTGGACATGTGCTGAGGAGGGATGCTGAGTATATTGGGAAAAAGATGATAAGGATGAAGCTACCAGGTAACAGGAAAAGAGGAAGGCCTAAGATAAGGTTTATGGATGTGGTGAGAGAGGACATGCAGGTGGTTGATGTGACAGAGCAATATGCAGAGGACAGGAAGAAATGGAAACAGATGATTCACTGTGGTGACCCCTAACGGGAACAGCCGAAAGATAACAATGATGATTGGTGTCATTTTAAGGCTTACCATTTCACCAGGGATAGCATACACCAATCACACTAGGCCTTCTTCATACTGGCTAAAGCCTTTGATGCTCCCATACTGCCTTTTTAGGCAGAGTTCCCCTACTGAGCATTCCAACATAGCAAATTCCATCTCAAAATTGGATAAAATCAAGGAGACAGTACTGAATTGAATACTAGGAGTCTAAACAGAAAGATGCCAGAACGTGAGGCCCTCCTGTAACTTGAACACATTTTTATTTGTGTAGTTACTGAGACATTGTTTCAGTGCAATAACAGCACTTCATATATCTATATGCATACACACACATACACACACACACACACACACACACACACACACACACACACACACACACACACACACACACACACACACACACACACACACACACACACACACACACACCGTAGTTTAGCAGCTATCATGCCTTCAGACCCTTGGGTAACTACTGGGGAGTATCTGTATTTGTTAGAAACACAATTACTTCACATCAAACTACCCACAATCCTACCCTGGAACTTGTGGAGACTCAAATCCCCCTTAACAAATCCATCAAGTGCTTCATTGCTGACTAAAGATTCCCCATCATTGCAACCCAGAGATCACAGAAATTGCCTCGCCTCATCAACATCAAGGCATTACATATCAAACCAAGTACCTTCTTACTAGGGGCCACCAATTAACCAATAATGATTGACTCACTTATGCCTCTAAATATAGTTATGCACAGCATTTCTTAGAGTTCATTAATAGGAATTCACTGTAAAAATTGTAAAACTACCCAATGTGGGCTCTAATATCCTTGGCCTGGTCCTTATCAACTTAACCTCCTCCTTCACCTCACCCTGCATGTCATCATCCCTGGTTAAATCTGACCACAAATCAGTCATCTTCTCTGTCAGACCTAGTAGTACCACCCCACTATTAAATGACAGTAACTTAGTGGCTTCTCCAAGGTAAACCTAATTCACTTTGTAGAAGATCTATTATAAATTCCCCAAATCCCTTGCAAATGGACCCATCTGAGAGGGCTGCTGCATTCGCCTCTGACTTTTTCCAGAACCTGAACAGTCATAGGTTCATAGGTTCATACTAGGCTATCTACCCTAGGGCATTTATAAGCCTAGCCAGAGTGTGTTTGGCTTTCGCCACCCATTTTAAATGAATTTTGCTATGCCCTTTTTCGAGGTTAGTATACTGTGCCTCTGTCTAACAGTGACACAGAAGTGATAGCCGGGGTAAACCTACTATCTCCCATCCACTCATCAAGATTCCTCTTGAAGAGAGTCAATGAGGGACTCTGCCTAACCTGGACTGGGATTTTATTCCAGAGTGAAGGGAGCCTCTGGGTTATGAATCTGTCCCTCCACCATGTCCTATTTATTTCAGTGCTGAGGTTCAAGTCTCTCGAGCGCGTAGCTCGATGGGATTTGGATTTTCTGAGGTGCAGCATGTCCATTAATTCCGGGTTGGACATGGCTTTATATGTCAGGCACAGATCGCCTCTGAGCAGGCGGTATGCCACTGAGTAGAGTCACATGGAAAAGTCATCATCCATCTGCCCTAAATGTAACAGTAAATTCAGGAATAAACCTCCCTAAAGGAACTGTCAAATAATGTCCAACAATGCATTGAGCTCATCCATAGTAATATCACCCATTCTGGCTATATGTAAACCTGCAACATGATGGAATGACCTGGCTCCTCACAAATGACTCATATTCTGTGCTGCCAGCTTAAAACTTCACCCTACAAGTGACTTGTATTCTGTGCCGCCAGCTTACAATTTCATTATGCAAGTGACTTGTATTGTGTGCCAACATGCAACTTCGTCATGGACTCATATTCTCTGCTGCTAGCTTGCAACTTCATCATACAAATGACTCATATTCTGTTCTACCAACTTCAAGTTTTTTTTGGTTAATCCTTTGGAATTTGTGTAACACTGACTGTTGGTTTAGTTTTTCCAGTACTCACACACACATGCATGCACACACGCACTCATTTGCATATGCCTATATTTATTCATGTACTAAACTTTGTCTGAAAATCATCTTTAGATTAACTCATTTATCTAGTTTGGAAAGGTATGTACTTCCACCTGTAGTCAGTACACCATTTATAATGAAGACTATAAATTCTGAAATGCCAGACCAGTATTATTTAGGGCCCAATTCCAAAATGCTTGCTCTGAGTGTAAGTGCTGACTTGCACTGAGAACAGGTGTTTTGTAATCTGGGCCCCAGTGTAAGCTTGTTTATAGATAGGCCTTACACCAAAGTAAGTCACTTACACTGATAGCAGGTTTTTCAGAATCAGGGCAGACTAACACTGGGAACAATTCTTTTGGACTCTGGCCTATAAATGTTAAGCCCAGCCTCCCAAAGGAGAATTACCAGTTTCAAGGGTGTGTTGAGCTAGCATGAAAATACGGTGCACTTCAACTTTTAAATAGTCAGAATTACTGTATTGCAGGATTGAGATAAATGCTTAAGCATGACATAAATGAATGGTAATCTAATAAGCCAAGTATTTGTTATTGGAAGTGTGTGCATGTGTGCGTAATGTGTGTCATGTGTGCGTTCATGCGTGCGTGTGCACATGTGCATGTGTGTGTGTGTGTGTGTGTGTGTGTGTGTGTGTGTGTGTGTGTGTGTGTGTGTGTGTGTGTCTGTGCCTATGTCTGACTGTCTCTCTGTCAACATGAGAGTTTGTGTCTGTAAATGTCAGGGTGGACTTTCTGATATTCAGATAAGGCTTCCTATGTGAAATGTGGAGATACATAGATGCATAGATGCTCTGTGTCTTTGAGGTCCAGATTACAATAAGAATGAATTTGATTATTTTGGTGAAATACTTAGAGATATAAAGTGATTTTGATATAAACATATATACATATGGATATAAATATGTATATGTGTGCAAACACATATCCATGTTTTAGGAACTGAATCAGGGAACTGTATTGTTAAGTGCGCCACCAGATTGCCATAAGTAAAATAAACAAAAATACAATATCAAGTATTTGCATTTTTATAAACCTTGAACTGAATAATTTTTGCAATCAGTTTGTAGAAAATGTTTCCTCTATTCCCAGATCCTGATTTGTGATTTTGACAAATGCAGCAGTATATTACTTTAGTTATTAAAGCAATAGAACAGAATGAAAAGAAGGAAATTAATGTACTTCTGCACCTAGATTGAAATTCTACGAACTTTACATGCATAATTAATATATAGATCATACTTTCACTGATCAACGTCTATGATTTACTTTAACGAAGGTCCCTTCAATATGATCTGCTTTTGCTGGTATTTGTCCTTGGTCATTGCAATTTAGTTTGAAGAGTTTTGTCTGGTAGAAAAATGTTTACTTTTGGTTAAGAGTTAGAATGCCTTAGTTATAATCTATGCTTGCCTTAATTAGACTGAAACATGTAAGGGTCTAAAAGTCTATAAGGATGCTAAGTTCAGAGAAGTTACTAACCCACCTATAAAAAACTACCTTGCGACTTGCAAAGAGTTAACTAGAATATTTCTTGACAGGAAAACAGCTTCATAAGAGCAGCCCAGGAGTGAGCTAACAGTACTTCTTCAATTAAAATATCTCAGTGATTTATCGTATGAATTATATTTTACATAATTAGACCATTTAATTCATGGTTAGTTTCACAGTAACATTGCTGACTGTACTCAACGTAAAGAACTCACCAAGCTGCATCGAAGCACTTGATTTCCTGTCCTTGGCTGAGAGTGACCTAGGCCGAACTGTGTGCCAAGTGCTGTAGTATTGCCTGATGAAGTTGCAAATAGATTGCGTCTGCCAAGACTTTAAACACTTAATGTATAATCACCACACAGTTATTAAGAAGCAATGGCTGATGTAAATTTCCTTCACAAAACAGAGAAAATAACGACACTGTGACTCTTGAAGGACTAGAAGTAAATGCCGATGATCATATTGTGCAATAAACTGATTTAAATGTTTGGCGTTTCTGACAAAGTTTTTTGTTAACTACTTACTATCTGTTCTTATTATTTCTTCATAACTGTGATAGTAATATGAAATAACATTTTTCATAATATAGACATTATAATGCATTGACCGTTTCTAGATATAAGAAAATATGTTTTTATGTTTCAGGATAAACATATGGGGAACTTGCATGCAAAGTAATGCAACTGTATATCTGGATGCTTTGCAACTGCATTTGTATTGTACTAATTGTATCTGTATATTTTGCACTACATTTTGTATTGTACTAATTGTATCTGTATATTTTGCACTACATTTTGTATTGTACTAATTGTATCTGTATATTTTGCACTACATTTTGTATTGTATTAATTGTATCTGTATATTTTGCACTACATTTTGTATTGTACTAATTGTATCTGTATATTTTGCACTACATTTTGTATTGTATTAATTGTATCTGTATATTTTGCACTACATTTTGTATTGTACTAATTGTATCTGTATATTTTGCACTATTATGAACGAATGACCTATTTGATTATTCTCTGTACTGCACCTGCAATGTTCATTGTATACATTAATTTTTGTATATGTGATTTTGTTTGTTTCCTCGGAGCTTATCTCCCCGGGCCTCTACTGAAAATGGACATATATCCAGTTAGACTAGCCCAGTCAACAAATGTAACATAAAATAAATAAATAAATAAATTGCCCATTATAAAAAAAAAAAAAAGAAAAGAAAAAAATTTAAAGAGCTGTCAGACCCCAGTACTAAGGTTTCAAGAGGTGGAAGAAAACAGAAAAAAAGAAACATGCCAGTGCAGCAGGTTGCTTTGATATAATCAAGAGTTGTCAACACAGACTTCAACCAATTGACTACCATGCTTTGAAACTGTTTACCAGTTATTGACGATCACTACAGGAACACTCCTCCTTTCGCCTGAGCAGGAAGTATCTTTTACTTCTGAGTTGATAACACTGAATAGGGAGGTGTAGGTCACACATCCTTCACTGTTAGATGTGATTGATTTTGCCCCTCACAGAAAACAGTTAAATGCCATTTTATGCTCTATATTTCATTCAAAATGGCATGGGAAATATTTGATTTGTGATTCTCTTAATTCCATTATAATTTGCTCTATGTGTGCTCTACTTTTATTTTTCCATGTAGTTTCTGTTTTTATTTAGCTGTCCATCTGTAGTGCTAAACATTGACTTCCTTTCAAGGTATCTCCTGCAGAGGTTTAGCACATTACAGAATATCACAGTCACAGGGCCGACTGCATTGTAACACTCCTCTGTAGTTATTTCTATGTAATGATGCCTGTCTTTGTTTCAGAAAGTTGAAAGAAAATTCCTGCTATTAGCTTTCTATCAAATTAACTCACTAAGTAAGTCATTGTTAGACATTTTTGTGTCCTGGTTTTATTGTATATAAGTAAGTACTAGGCTAGCTGCCCTTGTTGGCCATTTTAACCCTAGCTGATTACCCACACTGAGAATCAAACAGTGCACTTCTTGCTTGTGAGGTAAGCTCCTTTATACCAGCCCCCAACTCCAAGAATTAGGGCTTCTCTCACTGGGAATCTAACCTGAGCTGTGTGGAGAAAGTGCCAAATCCCCTAAACACTGGACCACCTGTGACTTCCCTTTTTTGTAGCACATTTTGTACTGAAGATACACCAGTGCGGCTCAGTCTATTATCTACATGACAATAAAATAAACAACTAAATTAGTGCACATTTGGTAAATGTCTAACACTATTTTATTGTTTTTCTGTAAATGCAGGCATGCCAGCAATTTCTGAGTGTTTTAAACTTGAAGCAATATTGTCCTTTGTGCCCAGCCATCAGGTTCAGGCTTATTTTCAAAGAGGTAGTACTTTCCTTTACATCATCATTATGACATATTGTCTTCTATAGCTGCTTAAAGAGGGGGATCTGCTATGGAAAACAGTGTGGATTCATAACCAGATGATAGCAAACCGGACAAATTAAACTCATGGCAGCATACTCAATGAAACTTGAAGGCAACGTTAAGAAAGCATTTTTGTAGTGAGGTGTATTACCCTGCTTTTTGTAGTGGGGCTTATCCCCCTGAATGCCTCATGTGTAATGACTTACAGAGCTGCAGTCTTACAGCACATCTGAATAGTGTAGATCCAGGATGTGTATATTCTTGCAGTTAGTATCAGACAGATAGACTTTAATAAGCCAAAGTTTGTTGAAGGATAGGATGTCGATTTAGAAACTGTGACCTGAAAAAAAGATCAAGGTTAATTTTATATCACATGTATCTGAAAAAAAGATGAAGGTTCATTTTATGTCATGCCTCTTGTGATGCTTATTTCTCTGTTTTGTGTGTTACCTTTCATTACTGCCATCTGTTATACCCCTTTCAAAATGAACGTTAAAAAAACAGCATTAGCCCTCAAATATCATAACAAAAGCCCAAGTAAAAGAGTAATAAGTCCTAAGAGGCTAAACTCCATGCAACACCTTTTCTTGGACCAATAAAAGTGTTGATATAGCTCAGCATATAAATACAGTGTCATTAAGTTTACATATGGTGAAAGCTGTGGGTTCAAGTCTCCTAGGGATTAGATACTTGTTTTAGTGTGGCATTTGCCACAGAGGGTTACAGCCTTGAGCTGTCAATGAGCCAGTTCCTGTTGTACAATTTTGATTCCTTAACAGACTTCATTTGCTTTTTTTATGAACTTAAGCAAGTCATTTAACCAGACAGTGTTTTGTGGCAGTTTCATCTAGATTTATTAATGGACTTATTGATTGCATGCCTAATATGTAGTTATGAACCTATACAGTATAGAAATTAGCCAGTTTAAACATTTGAGTTATACTGAACCCTTTGCTGGTAGTTAAACGAAAAGTTTTTATATTTTGAAAGCTCAAGTTAAATACATTTGGATTCAATAAAATATGTGACATTCTATCAGTATTCCAGAACTTTCTGTTGCTGGACCAGCACCACATTTGGATGGAGCAGTAGTGGTGGTGCCTCACAGCAAGATGTTCTCTGGTTGGATTCTTGGCTGGCGGTGCCTTCTATGCAGAGTCTGCATGTCTTCCTGTGTTCGTGTGGGTGTGGGTTTCTTTGGGTCTAATTACATGATCAAAACCTTAGGTTATCTAACACCTAAAGGTCGATCACAAAATATCAAACCTTTAATATCAAAAATGTCCATTTCCACACAGGGACACAATGCTGTTGGCCAAATTAAAAAAAGTTATAAACAGAAATAAACTGAGGGGCTTTGCCCCCACACACCCCCAATGTGGGGAACTGTGCCCCCCACACCCCCCTAACTAAATATACTAACTCTGAGATTGCTCTGCAGCGGAGAAAGAACAAAATACATGTAACGGCCAAACAACCCATTTCCCTGTGTAGAAACGGCCATTTGCAATTTTCAGACTTTGACATTTTGTGATCGACCTTTAGGTGTTCGATAACCTAAGGTTTGAATCACGTAATAGGTAACCAGTTTCCTCTGGGTGCACCAGTTTCCTCCCACTTTACAAAGCCATGCATCTGGAGTGTTTCTCCCCAGGCCTCCGCTGAAAATTGGCTTCATTCCAAGTCGAACTTTCCCGGTTAACAAATGTTAAATAAATAAATAAATAAAAATTTCTGGTTTACATGTTTTTTTATCTGTCTGTTTCAAGTCATGAGCGGATGGACTGGCCCAATAAACCATTCCTCTGCTATGATCTGGGACACAGGCAAACATACAAATCTTCAAATATTTATATGAAAATGAACAGAAGAAAAAGAACTATGATATCGAATAACAACGAACTGCGATTGAGAATTTAACTGATAGAGATTGAAAAGTTAGATAAAATGACCTCATACAGATAATACTGAGCTTAAACCATTCAACTTAAGATACAAAATAAATAAATGAATGAAGAGCATCAGTTTTGTAGTTTTTTAAAGTCCATGCAGTTTAGGCTGACCTGGTGGATAGACCTAGATCAGTGATTTAGGAATGTCTGATTCCGTAACTTGCTGTAACTCCATTAACAAGACAGTGCCTAGTTGTAGTCTCAATCTGGCAAATAATTATAGCAGTATGCCTGGTTACCCGTTATATTCTCGAAAGCCGACAATGTCGAATACGACTTTGTCGACACGAGAATAGCAAAAGTGCAGAACATCGAACGGGTAAATGGAAAGGGGAGATTTCTGTTTACTTCAATGTAGTGTGGTCTCGGAGTTAGTATATTTAAGTCGTGGGGGTGTGGGGGTGCAGGGGGGCTTGCCCCCCTGCCTATACTCTTTAGATTTTCTATTTTTTTTAATTTATTTTTTGTGAACATTCGAAATTTTAATGGTTCAATCATTAAAGGTCGGCCTTTAGTGATTCGAACCATTAAACTTTTGATGTTCTAATATAGACCCGTATGCCTAGGTTATGTAATTTAAGAGATCTGCATATATTCAGAAATGCAGACAAAAGAGATTAACAGACTAAACTTAGGAGCCTTTTTGGGACATACCATCCAGGCCACCGCATTAGTTTTATCTGTAATACTGCAAATCTATTTTATTAAGAATAATCCTTAACAGAGAGGTCCTCCTTGCCATCAAGAGGTTCTCTGTTAATCATATACTTTACTTCCTGATGTCAGTCTTTCTTCATCTGAATTTATCTTCTCAGATTTAAAGATACACTTGTATACACTTATAAACTTGTATGTTACTATTGTATGATGATTTGTTTTTGTATTTGTTTTTATCTATGGAGCTTTTCATCTCCGCTATCCACTGAAAAAGGGATCTGCTGCCCAATTGGACTAACTTGGTTAACAAATGTAAAAAAAAAATAAATAAATAAGATATTCAGCTCTTGAGGGGGGTCATCCAGGTCATGGGATGGATTTTCTGCTGACAGCAGCTTTTTGGGTGAAATGGTATTAATCCTTAGTCAAAATATCACCTTCTATCATTGATGCTCCGATAGTTAACACAGGTTTCTGACTCGCCTAATGACACGAGTTTGTGTCACTAGTGATCATTCTGTCGACACACAGACTCATTATAATTCAGAACATTACTTTTCACACAGACTCATTCTAATTCAGAACATTACTTTTCATGATTGGTAACCCTTCTGTTGATGTTGGGGTATGAACCTGGTCACAACTTTAAATGTTTCAATGTGACTGATTCTAATGCTCACATATTCTACATTCTATGTTTACTTCACTTGTTAGAATGCCTTCTACTACATTTCTTTTTGCTTAATCACTGGATGCTATTGTTTAAAGACATTAACATAATAATTAAAAAAATGTTTAATTATTTAAGCTTGTATTTGGATGTTGATTTGCTTTTGACCTATGATTGAATTGATTTTTTTTCTGTATTTGGTGATCAGAAGCTATTAAAGTCCAACTGATAATGTCTGTGATAAAACCTTGCTGCTGACCCAAGTTGTTTGTCTTCTTTACCACTTGCCAGTCATATTATTTTACAGTGCTCTTTAAGTCTTTTAGATGAGGCGATAGTTTTTAAGCAACTTCACTGCTTTATAAATCAAAGACAAGGAGATGTCTCATATTCTGTTCTCTACTTCTTAGTTCCCATCTATCTCTTCATATGTATCCATTTTACTGATTTCCATATTTTGGTATAGACAGTTGAAGTACTTTGACTTTTCTTTTTTTCTCCGCCTTTCTTCCTGATGTATGAAGGTAGGTGATTTCTTCATTCGTAAATACACCTGATAGGTCCATATGTGTTTACCAGGCTAATGATCACAAGGGCCTTTTTAAGCCTAGCCATGCATCCCAAATCTCTGCCAAGTTCTGCTACCCTTGATAAGTGTAAGCATGGACCTGGGAGATGAACCATTTACAGGTTACTTGTGTCCATTAGAGACATAGGTGCCAAACCAGGGAAGAATCTGTTTTATTCAGCCCTTTGAGTGACATGATAACTAGAAAAAGAAAACAGTCTGATACTAACTTAACTCAGAAGATGTTGAAAAAAACTTTATCTTGTGACACATTGCTGCATTGAAATCCTCCTTATATTAAACTCATTCACTAAGTCTCAGATTTTCTAAGCACGTTTCTACAAATTTTCAAAGTGCTGCACAAAATGAAGCCGTTTTAAAAAAAATCCAAACAATGTTATTTGAGTCATAAATAATCTAAAATCTTTCCAAAGTATCTCTTACTTCTTTTAGTTATTTGACACTTGTTTAACAAGTAAATCTGAGTGGGTAAACGTACCATTTTCAGCGGTAGCTCAGGGAGAAAAGCTCCTGAAACTTATATAATATACAGACAAATTTCAAACAGCATTATTACAATAGTAGTGCAAAACATAGAATTTTAAATTGCTACAGAAAATGTAAATCCATTGAGAATGTCAGATATTGCACAATGATTTATATTTTTGTAGAGTATGTATTTGTTTTAATGATAACAGCATGTAAAAGGTAATAGGTTGAAGACAGTATGACAAAGCAGAAGATTAAAGAAAAGAGGGTGAAGGGTGTTGGGGGGGACTAGATAGGCCATAAATAGAGAAGGTTTGAAGTGCTAGAATCTACAGTTAGTGAAACGTTAGGTTGATTTAGAACAACAGCAGAGCCAAGACTTACAAAGATATTCTTTAAAAAGAGACTTAACGGTACTGTAGTGAGGTATTAGTCTGACGGATGTAGAGATACAGAACTTCACAACACAGTTGGAATACAGACTAAGTCCAATTGACCTTTTAGGTTTACAGATAGACAAAAATTGTTTACCAGAAGAACACAAGTCACGGTGTGGAAGATAGGGATAAACTGGGAACTGGAGAAGTACAGAGATTATAGATCATATTTTGTGCTAGTAACAACTGAGTATAAGTTGCTTTTCATATACA
Organism: Protopterus annectens; assembly: GCF_019279795.1. Taxonomy (NCBI): domain Eukaryota; kingdom Metazoa; phylum Chordata; order Ceratodontiformes; family Protopteridae; genus Protopterus; species Protopterus annectens. The sequence goes on from NC_056748.1 coordinate 703,903,262, forward strand.
TATATATATATATATATATATATATATATATATATATATATATATATATTGGACAAACGTAAGATTAACAAATAGGCAACCCCTATATAAATTGGTAGATCTTCATGCAGTCCATAGGTCCTATTTTTAAGATTATGACCTACTGATCTTCAGGAAATTTAATTGGTATAACCCTGTATGGATATTTTTCCTTCCAATCTGTCAATGTAGGTGTATCAGTATGTGTGTGTGTGTGTGTGTGTGTGTGTGTGTGTGTGTGTGTGTGTGTGTGTGTGTGCGTGTGCCTGCGTCCGTGTGTGTATGTGTGTGTGTGTCTCTGTGAGAAAGACAAAAGATCAAACTATTTGCTTAAAATAGCACCACATAGCAAAAAATAAAAACTAAAAATAGTACTAACAATTTTATTTATTGTTTATTGACATTTGATGACCAGGAAAGTCTGACTGAGTAGCAGCTCATTTTCAGCAGAGACCCAGGGAAAAAAAAGCTCCAAAGCATTATAAAGCATTTTAAGACTAATAAATATACAGTCTTTAATGTAGAGAACAAATATAGCTTAAATAATTATACGAAATTAGGCATAATATAACAACATTGCTTAAGAATAGATACACGTTATATGAAAATGATTTAATATTTAGAAGCATTTTAGCCAGTTTATAGAGAAATTAAAGGTAAGTTAGTATAATACAAACAGGAATTGCAATGTGAAGTGATGGAAAAAAGAGGCTTATGGTATATTTACAGAGAAAGCCAAGGAATGCAAATTGATAGAGGTAAGGAATTGAGTGAAGAAGGGAGAGTAAGGAGGTGTAAGGTATAAAAAGGTATTTGTTCACATGTAGGGATATAGTATATTCTGGTATTGTACTTGTTATAACAGATACACACACACACACACACACACACACACACACACACACACACACACACACACACACGTGCACACACACACACACACACACACACACACACACACACACACACACACACACACACACACACACACACACACACACACACACACACACACACACACACACACACACACACACGCACACGCACGCACACACACACACACACACACACACACACACACACACACACACACACACACACACACACACATATATACATGAACACATGTAAACAACTTAACATATACCTTAAAAATAAACACTATCACGGATAAATAGTAAGCACTTGTCTCTATACCTCCTGTACTTAAAAATTCTCAGTTAGAGGTCAGTGCATCTCAGAAAAAAAGCTTAACAAAATAAACAAAATACAGTAAAATGTACAGCTAATGTTTGTCTAGAATTCCATAACCTCTAATATTCCCCATATACTGAACATATTGAATATTTACTATGTATGTTGCATCGTAACAAGAGTTCAACCCTAGTTAATAAAGGAAAATAAATAAAATATTCATACATGTACATGCTATGTGTGTGTGTGTGTGTGTGTGTGTGTGTGTGTGTGTGTGTGTGTGTGTGTGTGTGTGTGTGTACATGTCTATTTTGCCCTGTAACAGACTGTCATCCAGTTCAAAGTTCAGTTCTTTACCTTGTACCCACAGTGAGCTAATTTGGTTGTTTCTTTATATTTTCTTAGTTATGATGGCAGTCCTAGGAAAGCCCAATTAAAAGTGCCAATTTATTTTTATTTTATTTTTATTTTACATTTACTTACTGCGGTAGTGCATTGATCACACCCGATGATTTGCAGGTTTTATCCTGGTGAAATAAATCACAAAGGAAAAAATATGGAACAGAGAGGAATTTAGCTGTACATATCAAAAACACAGCAAGAAGAAAGAATATATAACAAAAACTGAACGGTAACCATTAATGGATGTAGCAACAATTACGAGAGAAATGTATGTTTTACATGATTATATGGTAACCATTTGAAATGCTGCGACCCAACATAACAAGTCCTGAAACATGGAGACTCAATGATCTAAAAAATAGACTTACACATAGTAAATCTGATATGGCCATTTCCCAGAATATTCCCTTTTCTTTGAGAAGTAGTGATTTCGGAGTTGGCTTATATAGGTTCAGGGACATAGGCTTGTGCCCCATATCAGGGGTACAGGGGTGTTTGCTCTCCTACAAAAAAAAAGTTTGAAGGGAAGACCAATGTTTAAGATTCACTTTTCTACTGGATTTACAGTCTTTTTTTGAAAAGTCAGCACTTGGCATTCGAAGTGCCAACATTTCAATAAGGAGTTGATTATATTGCATGTTTATGTACGTTAATCAAGCACTTTTTGGATTACAAGTTAGGGATTCCAGCTCATGACCCATGTATTGTTTACATGAACCTCTAAGCTTATATTTCTCTATAATTATTTAAAATTTTATCCTCAGAATTATTGTCTAAACATTCCAGCCCACTGTCCTGTTAGGGTAGCTATGCACTGCTAATTGGATGGCGCAGTGGTGCAGCGGTAGCATTGTCGCCTCACAGCAAGAGGTGCTCTGGTTTGATTCTCAGCTGGGTTGTCTTCTGTGTGGAGTTTGCATGTCCTCCCTGTATTTGTGTATGTTTCCTCTGGGTGCTCCGGTTTCCTCCTACATTACAAAGACATGCATTGGGAGCATTTCTCTCCGGGCCTCCGCTGAAAATTGTCTCTGTTCTAAGTTGGACTTTCCTGGTTAACAAATGATAAAAATAAATAAATAAAAACTCAAACAAAGGCTTTCAGCTGGATCCTTCAAAAATGCATGTGCATTTATGTGTGTGTGTGTGTGTGTGTGTGTGTGTGTGTGTGTGTGTGTGTGTGTGTGTGTGTGTGTGGTGGGGGGGTGGCATCAAAGTCATATCTTGCAGCAACAGAGAAGAAAGGGTGGGAGGTTATGTTGATGTGGGCTGCAAAACTAATACACTGTTGAACACACACACGCACACCATCAGAACATATTAAATCAATCTTAGCAAGCATTTCATGAAAACTGGTGGAATTTTTACTGATGAAAAGTTTTGACAGCTAGTATGGTCATGAAATGTTAAAAGTACCCACTGGGCACTCTGTACTTACAGTGTGCAGAACTATGCAACAGCAAAAATGCTAGCTGGAGCTTTTTAATCTTCTCCCGTAGCTTTTCTGATATCTCAGAAATTGTCTGAAATATTATGTTTGATCTGATTCAGTTCACTGCTACTTCTCACATCTGAGGTCCAAATTGTGCATACAGAGGGCGGAATTCTGATCCAAACAACCTTTTCCTCTAAAATATGCAAATAAAGTGTGTAGCAGGAGTCGAGGCATTATTTCTTTACACATTATTAACCAGTTAGCCCACTTTCTATTAGTTTCCCAGAGAGAAAACAAAACATAGAACACAGATATTTTATACAAAACTGCTGTTACAGTCGATTTTGAGGGACACTTGTACTGTGTAACCGTGGAATACAAGTATCACTTCTATATGAATGGAGTATGAGTGATTCATGGTACACAATGACTGTTGATCTGGAAGTAAATTGCTGTTTTCTGAAAAGAACGTTATGAAGAGCTCAGCAGTGCTAAGGCTGTTGTCTGACTCGTGATAATGTGTATGAAAACAGTAATCGTCACATCTCAGTTTGAGCCACTGTTTCTTAGCTGTATAATGTCAGTGGGTATGCAGTGCTTTAATAAACAAAATGCTCTTATTTTACTATTGCAGTAAAAGCACAAACTTTAAAATAAGGGATTTATTTTAAAGACTAGCCTAACATACACAGAGTTCTGATTTATCTTGGTCTTTAACAACATTTTTTTATACTTTGAAGGAGAGTTTTATCACAAGAAGGACCACCATTTTAACATCTCTGCATATACTATGGTTACCAATTTTGTAGAGTTGAATATGACATGCACCGGTTAGTGGTCTGTGGCTAGTGTAAACGTGTACACACACAGACACACACACACACACATATATATATATATATACATATATATATATATATATATATATATATATATATATATATATATATATATATATATATATATATATATATATATATATATATATATATATATAGATAGATAGATATATAAATATGTGTGTGTGTGTGTGTGTGTGTGTGTGTGTGTGTGTGTGTGTGTGTATTTGTTGAATTTCTTTATTCCTAAATTAAGCAAATGGCTTCTCTGGCTTTCTGGCTATATTTACGTTCCACCTTAGTCAGTGAGTCTGAAACAAATATACTGTTTCTCTTTGTACAGATCTAGCCTATTTCATCAAATCAGTGCTCCTTCTCAAAAGTTAAATATTAATTGTCATTCTGATAGGCAAAGATTGATCAAAACATTTTGTCAGCTAATCAGTATGATTATTTTCTTTCATCAATAAACGTGTTCCACCCATTTGCACACAGAACCCCATTGTATAGCAGAAATTGTAGAATGTAAATCTGTATTTTTGTAATGACAAGGTATGAAGTATTTATATGTTTGCACCAATGTAATGTTTATTTTGTTACTTCCTACCTTTCACTGTTTGTATTGGGAGCTTTTCTCCATTGATCCTCTCAGAAAATGAGCTCTCATCCAAAAGCACTAACCCAAAATTAAACTTTAAATAAATTAAATAAGTAAGTAATGCAAGTAATACAACAGAAAGGTTCAGTACATGCATGTGATTGTAGTTTACAAACCTTAAATATAACCTCATTTGCAAGATATTCTGAGGTTTGTGCACCTTTAACAGAGCCTCCAACTTGCATTATATAGGCCATTTTTGAGTCATGTATGAAATATTCAAACTTGTTCCCAATAATTTAAAGGTCATTCTCTTAAGCCTGCCCATAACACTTTATACATTATCTACGTCTTTGCCATTCTTCTGTATAAACCAACTGTAATCTAGACAGCATTATATTAGGAATTATTTGGGGTACATGGCCCATTGCCTTTTGTTAAATGATAGGTACATTTGCAACTCAAGATTCCATTGAGTTAACTTGAACCATTTTTATGCATAACCCCTGTGATGCCCGTGCCCTGGCCCAACAATCAAGGATCCTCAATCCTCACCACTAACACCAGAGAGGGCATCTCATATTTAGATCAAAGTCAGTTTGGGGCTGGTCGCTCCCTTGCTCCCCAGCTCTCCAATAAAACTCCCCACTGGCACAGCTATAGGGTCCAGATCTCAGCCTAGCTGGGCAAGCTAAAATCTCAAACACCCTCTCTGTCCAACCAGTGCTTCGTGTCCCTACCCAAGTAGCTGACATGCACACACTTTGAGATAAGAGTTTTATACAACCACACAGACACTCCTGGTGAAGGCTGCCACAGGTTCTCCAGCTGTGCCCCTTTTACCCAGACTATACGGTAGTACCACTTGCCACCACCCAGCTAATATTTATCAACTACTCAAAGACCCTTAAAAGGGTGTCCAATTATTACTGTGCAATATTATTATCCAATTGGTAGTATGACAAAACAGTCAAGGCTTATTAGAGTGACCTGGTACAGGATCCTTATATACATGCAATGTACTCTTAGAGCTTAACTTATCTCTACACAAACCAGCCATAGTTAAAAGGTTTTAAAATATTTAATAATAAATAATTAAAACCACAAGACAATACTTTCTACTACACATTCAGTGCTAGTCAAGAGTTCAGAGATCACACAGAAATGCTTAAAATAATTCAGTAGTACATTTCTGACATCACAGAAAAACACTTAGTCTAAACTTTCTAGTTCTAGCTATCTCTAAAATAAAACACAAGTCTAAGATAATTTACATGTGAGCAAGAGGCAGTGCTGTGAGTTGGATGATTAAGACAAAAATGTTTAATACCTTCTGATTCTCTCTGTTTAAATTGCTATTGCAGTTCTGATAAACATTACATCATTCTGTTACAATTTCCTGGAGTTCCCAGGCTACACATTAACTGCATTTACATTCTTAACATCTCCCTTTTGTTATCTTGCAGCTGGTCAGGAACAGAGCAATAAAAATTAATTTGCATGTTTAAATCTAGCAATTTAACTCTTGGTTAAAACAATAGAAAGAATTTCTTCATCTAGAATTTTTGGCACCACTGTCTACTTCAAAGGATCACCACATGCTTTACTTTGGTCAGTAGAGTGCACTGTTGTCACATTTTTTTTCCAGTTCCACATGTAACAGTATTTCTTTACATTTAAGACAACAAGCCTGTAGTTTACATTCATATTTACAAGTGACAGAATTATTTGCAAAATTCTATCTGGCTAGGCTGGCAGTCTTCATCCTTCTCCACCAGTCTTCACAACCCCCAAACCAGGAATGCCAAGATACCATCAGTTCAGGTACTGAATAGTCCTTATGGTAACTCTGAAGTTTGTACTGATACGAACAATGCCTGACTTGCCTTATGTATGCACTGACATTATCCATACAGGCCATCCCCTTCACTTCACTTTAGATAACACACCAGTACTTTATAGTTTTTGCACTTTCCAGTTTCGTTCTAAAAGCATACGACGCCTCTATGGTATTATGGAATTCAGAGCAGGAATATTTATTTGTTTTTGGCTTTATATCCTTCCATTTTCCTATTTGCTTGACATTTGCTTTTAACTGTGATGATTTTTCAACAGCAGTAAATGTGTTAGTATATCTGACTGCCAATTAAAATGTCTTAACTCTGTACCATTTCAATTTGATTCTTTTATATCCATTGTGTATTGCACAAAGCTGGCCTTCTTATGTCCCATACATACATTTTGTTCCTGCATTTCACTTTTGTTTGTCATGGGCATGGTTACTTTTTCCTGCTAGAGGCATCTCAGTTACATGTCTTCAATAATTCATCTGACTTATCCAAGAGTGTGTGTTGCAGTATTTTTATATTCTTGCATAACTGTTACACGTTTGTGTGACAGTATTTTCCATACTCTTGCAACACAAAGAAGTCAGAGCTAAAATACCTCCTATACACTTGTTTTACATCTAGATAGCTTCATATCATGTTTTTATCAGTTTGAATGACATTATACAGCTACAAGCACATTAAGTCATACAATTCTTTTATGGCAGACTCCATCTGGTTTCTTCCCCTCTTTCAGCCTACATCCACCATTTTGCATTAATATTTTGGCTCATACTTCCCACCCCACCCTGCACCATGTGTTTTCTAATTAAGTATTATTATTTTATTTGAAATTTCACTTGCCATTCTGTCAGTATGGCCCTTCTCAAGGCGTCTTCTGCTGCTTTTTGGTTCAACCTGCAGATTAACGCTTTGTGAGATTACATCATACCAAGAAATCCTGTCTGCATTTTATGAAAGTTAATTCAAATTCTGTCCACAACCCAATCAGATGCATTCTGCTGTAATTCTAATACATTTGTGTGTTGCTGGTTTCATGGATACTGCTGTTTTAATGGATCTTTATCAATTGTATACTCCTTAGAGACCAGTATGTTTCTACAAGTCCTAATTAATAATAACACTCTTTAACACTCAGAAATATGTGTCCAAAAAGAAAACTCTGAATTTGCCTTTTCTGAAATGTAAACTTAATAATTTCAGCACTGAAAATGTAATTTAAAATGGCACAAAATCAAAACTAAAGGAATTTAAATACTTTTTTTGTAACAAAGCAATCTCCCTCACATCCTCTTCTAATGTATTCTAACTCCAGTGTTGTCCAAACTCATTTAGAAGCTTTATATAGAAATTGAGTATTTTCCTTTCTCAGATATTGTATAACCATGGAGTTAGAATATATAATAATAATAATAATCATAATAATAATAATAATACCTATTTATTAACCAGCTTTGCCCACTGGATACACAGTCACATTTCAGGAGTTATCTGGGAGCAATGTCTTGTTAAGTAACTTGCCCAAGGTGTCACAGTACATAAATGAGGGCTGAGGGAATCAAACCTTGTACCATAGGAACTACTGCTTACAGCTGTAACCCTCTGTGCCAGCTGTCAGGATATATAATGGTAGATAGGTGCAGGGAGTGCACTTGAGAACCATGCTTCATGAAAACCAACATTCGTGTTTTTTTTTGTTTGCTCATGATTATATTAGGGTCATAGTTTTGTGAAGTAGTAGGGGGTTGGGATAATGGCTACGGTGTTTACCTAATAATTACCTAGTAAATACCTATGACCTGTTTCTACAGCCTGTACCATCCACATTTTTTTCTTACTGCAACGAGCAGCTCTTTTCCCAGGTCAAAGTGCTCAGCTAGTCTGTGAGCTCAACCATGTATTCCGAAATGCGTAACAGTCTCATTTGACTCCTCTTGTGTGGAACCTGAAAACAGCTCTGCACTTACAGAAAGTTTTAAATTGAAATGCTACTGTACAGTATTTACAATTATTATTTTCAGGGGGTTTACATGGTACTGACAAACCTCACAAGAAGTCTGTGTGTTTGCCCATAATATTCCATACCACTGGAGCCTTTTTTTATTTGAAATACATTCATATATAAAATATTTAACTGCTTAATTTTCTCCGACTCAGGTGCAATGTCTTCCAAGATAGTAACATAAATATTAATGCATCCAGCATGCCCAATCATTTTAAAATTGTGGTACATTCACTACATGCATTTTCCCTCATTGTTAGACGTACTGTCATAACCATATCAGTAAATACACATTTTCCATAAAGTGACATATGCTAATATTTTATTTTTGTACCAAAAACACACACTTTCAAACTGTATTTTCTTTCAAATTACAGATGGAACTCCATTTCTGTTGTTCTACACTGCTTCATTTTGCTTGTAAAAGTTTAATTTATAAAAATCCACTATTTTTATTTGTTTCAACATGCAGTCATTGCAGTGTGCCTTTTTAATGTAACAAATAATCTGATAACATGCACTTTCGTATGAAATAGTTTAATGATGCCTCTTTTAAATAACAGTTACATCTGAAATCCCCTATATATTAGTGTGCACAATGATCAACTATTATGACATCTGTTTGATGAGTAAATTTTATAACTGTTGCCTTTAAAAAGTTTGTATGTACCACTAGCGAAAAGTCATATGATATCATATTAAGTGTTATTTTTGTTTTGTACTGTAAAAAGCGTATAACTCCTTTTATAGGTTCATAGGTTCATAGTTAGGTACTAGGCTATCTACCCAAGGGCATTTATAAGGCTAGCCAGTGTGTGTCGACTTTTGCTGCCCCATTGATTAATTAACTAATCCTCTGTCAAGCAGAGCCAATGAAGTGATCCCAGGGGTGTATTTTCTGTTACCCATCCACTCATCCAGGTTTCTCTTGAAGAATGCTAGTGAGGGGCTCTGCCTAATGTAGTTTGGAATTTTGTTCCAAAACATGGGGAGTCTCTGTGACAGGAATCTATCCCTCCAGCATGTTCTGTTTATTGTTGTGACGAGGTTTAGCTTACTAGAGCGTGTGGCTCGCAGTGACTTGGATTTCCTTAGGTGGAGCATGTCCATCAATTCTGAATTGGACATGGCTTTGTAAGTCAGGCAGAGATTGCCTCTGAGTAAGCGAAATGCCACTGAGTACGGCCAGAGTTTTTTCAGTCTGGCTGCATAGGACATATGTTTGAGGCCAGTAATCCTCTTTGTGAGGTACTTTTGTGGTTTCTCCAGCTGTTGGAAGTGTCTTGTGAGGTACATCCCAAATGGGGCATTGTACTCTATGATGGGTCTAATGAGTGACAAATAGAGGGGCACTATAACCTCTTTATTTCTAGATGCAAACCCTTTAGTAATTAGATGGGCTACATAGAAGGATTTTCTAACTACTTTGGCAATATGATTGTCAGAGGAGAGATTACTATCTACCTGGGTCCCCAAATCTCTTTTTACCTCTTCTGTATTAAGGGGGCTGCCACCTATGTGGTAAGTCGTAGGTGTTTTGTTTTTCCCAAACGGGATGACTATGTATTTTTTGGCATTTAGCTTGAGGCCATGACTTTGACACCAGATGTCCATCTCAGTAAGGCCCTTTTGGAGGATGACCGTGTCAGCCGGAGAGTCAATTATGGCTCCCAGTTTGCAGTCATCACCGAACTTGGTTAACAATAGTCCTCCTGTGTTTGCCTGTACTTCTGAGAATTATATGCCGAACAGTAGGGGTCCCAGGACCGAACCTTGTGGGACACCACTTGTGACTGGTTTAGAGTCGGACCTGGAGCCCGAAATTCATACCATGTGAGTTCTGTCTGTAAGCCAGTTGGCAACCCATCTTGTGACATAGGGCTTTATCTTCCGGCTGGTGAGTTTTTCTGTAATGCCCAAGTGGGGAATGGTGTCAAAAGCCTTGGCGAGGTCAAGGTAGGCTGTGTGAACAACCTTTTCCTCGTCTATGACCTTGGTGACTGTCTCAAAGAACTCAACCAGGTTTTGTAGGCATGATCTGCCCTTAACAAAGCTGAACTGGGTCAGGTCAAGTGTTTGGAGGTTCGCAATGTCTTTGTTAATGAGTTCCATGATGATGCGCTCCATAGCCTTGCAGACCGTACTAATCAGGCTTATGGTGAGATAGTTACCAGGGCAGTTGGGGCCCCTCCTTTGTGGAGTGGAATAACCATTGCTATGCGCCATTCTATGAGCATGTAGCCTGTGGAGAGGCTGAGGTTGAACAGTGTGTTTAGGTGTGGGGTTAGTTCGTTCTGTAGTTCGTGCAAGATACAGCCTGGGACACCATCTGGCTCCATTGACGCTGTGTTTTTGGCTTTTGAAAGGGCTATTTTCACCTGTGAGTCTGTGATTTCCAGGACACTACACTTTTCCAGTATTGTTGTGGGCCTTTTTGGGGGTGAGAGGCGGGGTGAAGTTTGCACTGAATCTATCTGCCAGGATGTTGGCAATATCAGTAGGTTCAGTATATTTTGTGCTATTTTGCACTAGTTCAGTGCATATCTGCATGTTGCCACTTAGATTCTTAACATAGCTAAAGAAGGATTTGTGGTTTTGAATCCTTGGTTATTTTTCTTTCAAAGTTAGCCTTGGATGATTTTATGAGGGACCTTAGCTTCTTACTGATACTGATCAGGGATGTCTTTCCTTCTTGGGATTTGCTTTTTTTCTGAAAAAGTTTCCTCCTTCTATTGTATAGCCTGTTTATGGCAGGGGTCCACCAGACTGGTTTCCTTCTCTTAGAAGAGCGAGTCTTGGTTTTGCTAGGGATGGCATGATCTATGCATCCTTGTAGGTGCTCATAGAGTGCATTTGTAAAGGTTTCTGCATCTTGGGCAGCATTATCCTTTAGCTTGGGGGCTGTGAAACTTACTGCCTCTGTCTTAAGTAAGGTGAAGTTTGCTTTAGAAAAGCTTTTTACTGTGGTTTCCTTAGTTGGGGGTGGTGGTGGGGTGTGGACATCCAGAGTGATTAGTTTATGGTCTGATATAACCAGTGATGGGTTGACCTCTGGTGTGGAACACCTGTCACCCATGTTTGTGAAAACCAGGTGCAATATGTTTTCACCTCTGGTAGGGGAGTTTACCAGCTGATCCAGGGCATTTGATTTGATGAATTCCAAGAAGCGCTGAGCCTGGGAGTTTGTACTTGAGTAGTTTTCCAGTTAATGGTGTGGTAATTGAAATTGCCCAATATCAGGGTGTTTGGTAGGAACTTCTTGTTTTCCAGTGTCTCCAGAAAGGTGGAGTGGTGGTCCTGGGTCATGAAGGGTGATCTGTAGCAGGACACAATTTGCATTGCAGATTTGCCCGATGTTAGTTGCACATGGATGATCTCAGAGGTGTCATGCTGTGCCACTAACCTGGAGGTGTAGTTATTCTTGATGAATATGGATACACCCCCTCCTTTTGTGTTTCGGTCCATGTTCTTTGGCTGAAACATGTGGTATGAGCTGTATCCCGGTAGTGCTGTGGTGCTCTCTGGAGCCTTGAGCCAGGTTTCAGTTACTGCACAGATGTCGACATTCTCCATACTGAGGAGTGCTTCGAGCATGTGCATTTTGAGATTTAAACTCCTGGCTTTGAGTAGCATAACCCTCAGTTTTTTGTTAATTGTGCTGTTTACGGAGGTGGGTTTGACTTTTGAACCTTGCCTAAAAAAGGCACTAAGGGGGCAGCAAGAGCTTTGACCAGTATTCGAAAGCCTAGGGGTGACAGGTGCAAGCTGTCTCTTGCATAGCAACGCAGCTTGTCAAGCATGTCATCCCAGGCTGACAGACACTGGATCCCCTTTGAATGACACCAGAAGCTTAGCCAATTGTTGAAATTGATAATTTTTTCTTTATACTGAGTTATCATTCTTGGTGAGGGCAGGATGCTACTCAGGGTCAGGGTCATACCAGCCTGGGCTACATGATCAGAGAGTTCTTCCATGTCTCTTTTCATAGTCCAGGGAGGTACATCTCAGGTCATTCACACCAACATGAACAATGACAGAGTCATATTTGTACTTGTTCTGGAGTGACCTGAGTGTTTGTGTTATGTGGCAGATTCTGGCTCCCGATAGGCAGCTAACAGTAACCTTCTGCTTGTCCAGCCTAGTGAGTGGGACATCAGTATACCTGACTATAGAGTCACCTATTACTTGTGTGTTAGGTGTGTTATTTCACCTTAAGGGCTGTGATTGTGCGGCACACTGATTTTATGGTTTATGTGTTGTCTGGTTTGTGACGGGAGGTGTAGGTTGCTTGGGTTTGTGCTTTGGAGGTCTCTGATGCTTTTTCAGGTTTTTATTTAGAGCCTCCGAGTATGATTTTGTGTATTCATGTGTATTTTTTGCCAGTGCTGGTTTAGTAGGTCAGTGTGCAGCTGGAGGTGTGCTGCAAGTGTTAACCTTCTCCTCTTGACTGTCTGTTCCAGTCTTGGGTGGAGACAGTTTAGCCTCAAGTTTGGCTATATATTTGCATCCCTCGCATATGCTAGTGTTTTGTGGTAGGAGGAGAGGGTTGTCTGTGTACATGAGGCAGTTGTAACATTGCCTCAGGATACTTAGATTCACCATATACTATATATTATAATATATTTGTCTTTAAAACTCATTTTTGTTATGCTTATTTCTAGCCGCTGTTTTCCTTTGAAGTTTTATTCCCACAGTCACAAAGCCTGTCATGTCAGTCAGTTTTTTATCTGTGATATGTGAATCTAAGGCACATGCAGGTTTACCTCAAGCATTACTGCCAATATTTCTCAGATACACCTCTTATGTTATACTTTTATTATTTTGCATCTTTATTTCTTGCTATAAAGCTATTTAATTATATGCAGTTGTTTGATTATTTGTATTTTTCAAACTACTTGCTACTTTCTATAGTTATTGGACTACTTTCCCTTATGGTTCAAGTGATGGCTGAAAGGGGTCGTTTACCAGCCTGCTCAGTTAGCAAATAACCAAACATAAGTAAATACACTCACAACACTAGCTCATTTCACTAACTACCATAATATTCCCACATCATCCATCAAAAACGTACATACATTACATCACAAAACCTTCTTTTACTCCCTGCCTATCTCTCCTTCTCTGTACCAATATACATGCTCAGATCTGTTTTCTGATAAATACATTAAAGTTAATGAATATCAAAATGAGAAGAAATGGTAGAGCCACACACACTGTTTAATGGTAGCGCTTCCGTACAACAAATATTATGTACTTCTTCAGACATTATTTCCCAGAATCCAATGGCTTATAAAGATATCTTAATTAGACTAATTAATATTAGGGGTGGCCCGTGAGAGCTTAAGCTTGAAGAATGGGAATTAATGTGGCAACTCCAGACCAATGCACACACCTACCCTGGACTTAATGAGACATGTTCTATCAAATGTCTCTTAAAGTTAAAAGCACTTGATAGGCGATTTTGATCTTAATAGTGAATAAAGTTTTTAGTAAATATACATATGAATTTGATAAAAAATTTATTTTTATTATTATCACTTTTATTTTTATTTAATTCTATGTTTATAGTATGGTTAGATTTAAATGCAATTTTCTAACAGTTTTTGTATAAATCAATTTTACCAAAGTACATTTTAGTATAATGATTAATGCAACTTAGTAAGGGATTTTTTAATGGTTCTTTAAGTTATAATGAATTTATTTGTTGATGTGATTGATTTAATTAATTAGTCTAATTAAGATGTATTTTTAAGCCATTGGATTTTGGGAAATAATGTCTGAAGAAGTACATAATATTTGTTGTACGAAAGCGCTAACATTAAACAGTGTGTGTGGCTGTATCATTTCGTCTCATTTTGATATTCATTAGTTTGATTTTTGGATATTAAAGTTAATAATAGCATTTTATCAGCAGTACTGAAAGTCAGATACAAATACAAATGGCTCCATACCTCTACACACCGCACCCCCATCCTGAAACTTAGTGGAGATAATTACCCTAACCCTGGACTCACACATTAACTACCCACCATGGCCAAACCATTACATTCCAATGCTCCCAACACAATTTTTCCATCAGTTAATGAATTTAACTTCATTTTTTTCAACATTAATCTTAAAAGTATCTTGAAAAAATTAATGATATCCATGCATGTTTAGATTTTTACTCCCCAGACAATCTGATTGCCACTGAAACCGGGCTAAAACAAGAAATAACTGACAACAAAATTATTCCCACAGCTTTTAACATACTCAGATTGGACAGTAATTTTAAAAGAGCAGGTGATATTGCTATTATTTATAAAAAATACTTAGAAATAACTCCAACCCATCTAAATATCCCATAATTTATTACTGCTGAACTTTCTGAGTGCATACCTCAAAATCAACCAAAAGAAATATATATGTATATCAGCAGTGTAAATCCCTCCAGGCAACAAGATTACCACAGCTGAAAATATCCTACCCTGAATATCTGACAACATCCCCAAGGAAACCTTCATCTTAGGTGACGTTAATATAAACCGGCAATCCATAAACAGCAGCAACCCAAAGGACTCTATTCACTTATTTGGCTTCATCCAACTAATAAGGTCCACTGGTAGAATCAACAAAAGCACTAAAAGACATTCCACACTGGACTGGATAGTGACAAACAAACCCCATAATATATAATCCTCTAGTTGCTTACCAGATATTATAAGTAACCACATCCTAACCTATGTAATCAGACAACAACATGGTTGTCCCAAACAAATAATCTATTAACAAGTACACACTTTAACCAAATTTGACAAAGACACATTAATTACCACAATGTCCCACACCAACTGGAATATATCATGAATAATGCCCCTAGATGAAGCAGTTACTTTGTTAAGTTATACCTTCCTAAACATTTTAAGAAATTTAGCCCCATATAAGACAAGAAGGATAAAAACTAACACAGCGCCATGACTGACGAAAGAGAACAAACAGCTCAGGCTGCAAAGAGATAAAGTGTGGACAGAATGTTTTAAGAATAAAACACAATATGCCTAGTGAAAATTTAGATACCTCAGAAACTGTACCAAGATCCTTGTTAAATCTGACAAGAAATCATACTACAGTTACGCGAGCAAAAGCACCACTACAAACCAAACTTTTATGGTCCTCTTTAAATAAACTTTTAAACTCTGGTCATACCACCACACCCTGTCTTTTTGCATCAAACAAAAAACAGTCCATTGCCACTCAGTTCAACACTCATTTTATCGAGACAGGTCTGTCATTAATCAGTAACTACCTTACTTCACCCCTTCAGCTTCCATCTATTCTCAAAAGCAATGCACTGTCTTTTAGTTTTCAGCCTGCCCCGACATCAACCATAAAAAAAATGACTTGCCAAATTAAAAGCAACAACCTCAGCTGCCAGTAACCTTCCCACTGACTTCTTCAAAATAGGTGCAGAAACATTAGCCTTCCCTGTCTCCAGTCTAAACAGCCAGTCAGTAACTGAAAACTATGCCCCATCCATCTGGAAAAAATCCATTAGTATACCCCTTCACAAAGAAGGTACTTCAACAGAGTTAACAAAGTATACACCCATTGCTATCCTATCACCCCTCTTTCAAATCATTGGGAAATGTATTCACTCTTAGCTTATGAAAGATATAACCAGACGCATGGTCTCAGGCCCAACCACATTACTACTAGGCCCAACCACATTACTACTACTACCCTCGTCAACTTCACTAACACAGTAAACAACACAGAAATGAGGGCAACCTTGTTTCTTCACTTTTCCTTGACCTTTCCAAAGCACCTGACACAGTGTCCCACCAAAATGTCCTCTCTGAACTTGCAGCTCTAGGACTCACTTACCCGTTCCTCTCCTGATTTCACAGTTATTTATGCAACCAGCAGGCAACTAAATGGCAACAAAACCTTTCAGCATTTCAAGCAATCTCTGTTGGCATTCCCGACTGTCAGTACTCGGCCCCATTCTGTTTAATATTTTCACAAATAAACTTCATGCCGCTACAACACTTGCCACTCTCATACAATACACCGATTCAACCCTTAGCTGGTCTGTCCCATCCATAACAAAATTACAGAAAATCACTCAAAAATCTTTCACCGACATTGAAATATGACTAAAAAAATCTAACTTGCTGCTTAATGCCAAAAAAAAAAAAAAAAAAAAGAAAAAAAGAAAAACAAGCTTATGCTAGTTACTCCAAAACGTTAACCTGAAACACACATTTTATATTACCTCAGGTAATAGCACAAAAGTAGAAACCCTAAGCTAAGATAAATTAGTCTGAGTCATTCATAATAGATGACATCTTCAAATCTGATCACCCCATGCTTCATTCCATCAAGAAGAGTCACCAGTATCTCATATCCCTGTATATGGCCAAACACCATCTGACAGATCAAGCAACGATTGCTTTAACAGCAACATACCTCCTTCCTTCTCTGTTGTATGTTTCCCCTATTCTTACAAATATCAACACTACTTATAAAACTAAACTAGCCTTCTGCTACTACAAAATAGCTAAATTTGCAACTAACCAACCTTATAAAACACATCACTGCCTTGCATTAAAACAATTAAACTGGCCTGACCTCCCAAACCAGTTGACATACATTGCCCACAGCCTATTTAATGTTCTCTCCAGACAAAGGTGCAGCATTACAAAATACTCTGTGGTACTATTCACCCACTGAAGACCTTGGCTGTAGCAGTAAACTCTTACTTTGAATCAGTAAGACATTCAGCACTGCTGAACATTCTGTCCACTCCCATTATGTGTCAGAACTCTGGAATGAAATCCCCACACAGTAAAAACAGAAACTTACATAGCTTCAAAACTTTATTTAACAACACCCATGCCAGAGATTGCTCTGTTCCTGCTGCTCACCTAGCTATCTTAACTCAGATGACTTTTCTCCATCTCTTACAGCCACTTTGCTTCCCACTCTTTTTGCAGTTTATAGCTCCTCCTCATATTGCACTTGTTTCCCAAATTCTTACTCTACCTATTTCTTTCACACCCACCACTAACTCCAGTAGCACATGGAAGGGCTCTAGTTTGTAATGCAGTGCACTTTGCTGAGAAAATTGATTTACAATTCCAAAAATCTGGCTCACCCCGATGAGATTTTTTTTTTCATTTTCAGCCTTTTTTCCGTTGAAGATTAGTTTTGCTGGAGGTCAAGGCAGAAGTTTGTTACACTTCACAACTTCATAAGATGTTCTTATAGGCTCATTGTGCGACTGGTGTTTCTTAGGGAATTCTCCTTAATCTGACGTACAACATTCCCTGAGTTAGTATGTTAGTATATATATATATATATATATATATATATATATATATATATATATATATGTGTAGCAGAGGATGTTGAGGTACAATCTTTTGTGTGCTGAAAACCACACTTTAGGTGCATTTATAGTGTGATGTTCATTCATGCACTCCTGGTTGCAGATGTAAGCTGCCTTTTTATCTGCACAATACAACATTGCACTGTATCAGAGTCACTGTACATGTATCTGTCATTCTCTTCTTTATGAGTTACTGTAGCATTAGAAGCTGTTCATACCTCTCAAAACACATACTTCTCAAACTCCTGCAAGACATATAGAAAATATCCAGTAATTCACTATACAGTTTGCAAAAATACATTTTACTTCTACCAAGGCATCTTCAGATTGACAAGTACTGTAAAGGGAGACCCAGAACGTAGGAACAGTACCAGGTAATAGGTGACAAGGGCCATAGATGCCTACCTATGTACACCTTTAAGCAGACACAGTTAAAAGGCCAGGAAGCTACATAGCACACATTCAGACTTAAATGACACCTGTCCTGTCACATTTTCTGCTGAGGCGTTTAATTTAGGAAGGTGACAGTTTAATATAATGTCACAAAAGTGTCAGGGGCTTGATATCATAGAGCTGTTATTGTTACTTATTCCAGAGTGCAGTACCATTGCTCTATTTCTGTTCCAGTTTGCTTTTAATTCAGAAACATTAATTCACTTGCATTTATTTATTTGCTTCTTTGTTTATTATTTTTGTTCATTTGTTATATGTTTAAAGCTGATATCCACAGGTTTCTCTTTTCAGGGAGACTCAGGAGTGCTGTCCTGACTAATTGGGGTCTGGTCATTCCGAGTCATGCAACATGCACATGGATACTAAGGAAAGCCTAAGTAAGACTGTACAATAAAGCCTAGCATACGTTTATAGCCATATACCTTGGTGCAATGCTGTTGGAGTTGTTCTGAAATGTAAATCTTTGGAAAATCTATTATTACCTTGGAAGATTAACTCTTGGAAACATTAGGTTCTGGAAATACTTTTGAGATCCCGTATGCATGTTTTTATCATAGCTTTCTTAATAACGTAGGCCACAGGAAAATCGTAAATTCTGTAAATGAGAAGATTCATTAAAATGAAAGCAGCCCAAGGCACAGCGGAAGCTTGGTTAGCAGCCTATCATTCAGAATACCACAGAATGCATCGCCTGCAGACTGCCTCAGAATGCATTGCCTGCAGACTGCCTCAGAATGTATTGGCTGTAGACAGCCTCAGAATGCATTGCCTGCAGACCGCCTCAGAATGCATTGGCTGCAGACGGCATCAGAATGTGTTGGCTGCGGATGGTCTCAGAATGCATTGGCTGCAGACAGCCTTACAATGCATCTCCTGCAGACCGCCTCAGAACATATTGGCTGCAGACAGCATCAGAATGCATCAGCTACATGCAGATAATCTTCAGCGTCACACTCTGTGTATAGTTTTTTCATTGAAGGCATAACTTAAACATTTGTTTTGTTTCTTTCTCGTCAGTCTGCCTGTGTGTATGCCTCTCTCTGCCTTCTTTGTAATCCCTTTTTAGAAAAGCAGTGTGATTTTGTAGGAATCATTTAAGCAAACACTTTAACTTCATGCTGAGTCAGGAATAAAGCTCTAACAAGTAATATAATCAAGGGACTAAAATTCAATGCTTAGAACCTAAAAAACCAACAGATCTGCTTTGAAGCTAACAGACACCACTTCATTTTGCATGACCCTTCAAAAGACAGCTTCTTTCCCTGTGTTGCTGAGTTACCCTTGGATATTAGCTAAGCAAATAATGTATGCAAAGAAAGATCCCGAATTTGCTCAGTTCACAAAACTTTCAAGTCTAAGATTATTCTAATTCCACAGATAAAACAGCTGTTATCTCAGTGGTTAAACTTTCTGATAGCCTTGAGGTTCAACCCTGACCTGCAGTAACTGGCTATGTGGCTTTCATCCTACTTCTGTGAGTGTTTTTTTTTTTAATACTTTGGTTTCTACAACCAGCACAGACTCTGGGACACCATTTACCAACAGTTTAATATGATAGCAGAGAATGCATTTCCAAATTGCTTCATTAGGCTTACATATTATTATGCAGTATTAGCCTGATGAAGCAATTTGTGAAAACGCATTCATATCTTATTAAAATGTTTATTGATACATAGCATCCACCTTCCTATGTTGGGTGTTCTACTCATATTTTGTATGATTTTGGACTTTATACTCATGATTTCTGTTGGTGTTACTAATACTTTGGTTTTTCCCACCACCCACAGACACAGAAGTCAATTGATTGCTCAAAAAATGATCCTTATATTTTATATTTGCCCTTGCCTTTGTGAACTGGGTTACAATTCACAGGTAAAAATCTATGAGAAAGACTAGCTACCTTACTTGGTTAGTAGGGAAATACACTAAGTAAAGTTGGTATCCTCTTACTTTTCTGGTCAAGGATGACAGGACAATACTGTTATTCCTTAAGGAATACTAACGTGTACCTACCACTCAGTGTATGCTAAAGAGGGAAGGGCTAAAGATTACATAAGAATAGTTTATAATACAGAACACTCTCATTTCTGGGCCCAGTTCTCTGTATAGACTACCAGTATATTTGCAGTGTTGGACCAGTACTGTTAATGGATAATGGCCATGCTTCACTGTCCCATATATAGAGGTATATAATATAGTTCTGATTATTGGTGTAAGTTAAGTTCATTTTAAGAAATCAGAATTTTGAAATGGTAAGGGCCGTGCCATTTTAGGGCTTCCAGACCTCAGCATTCATCCTGCACTTTTGCTGCCCATGTGTTTATAGCAATCACTCTGGTCAACCATACATGCATAATGCACCGACATCTCTCCATTTCTTTGTTCAAGAATTCTGAACAATGCCAAAAATAGAGGGGATAAAGGTCCAAAATCAAAGACATTTTTAAATATAACTTTATTTCACTTAAAAAGCTAGTAAACCAACAGGTTTTGCATCAACATACATTTTCAGAACAATAATAAGTGTGAAAGTCGAATTGCTGTCCTTTTTGACTGACTGAAATCCTTAGTGATTTAATAGAAAATCAAACATTTTGTGAGGGACAGGGCAAAAATATGAGGTGAGATCAGCAACATTCTGCAAAGTTATGGCTGTCTGAGAGATTTGAATATGTACTAGTGTTATTAGCATGTATTTGAAAATTGGTAGCTGGAAGAGCAGACACTTCTCAGTTATCACCTTCCAGAAGTTACTGTCCTGGAGCTCTTAATTATGAACACAATCTAATGTGAGACTGCAGCTGTGTGAGCTGCTTTTTCACCGTTTTAGGAGTTTTCTCTTTTTTCCAAGGCTGTACAACAGTGGGGGTACTACACATAAATAAGGGGGAAACAAAGGGCCATGGCAGCCTACAAAAATGGTGGTTAAACGATTCTCACCTGCATTTTTGACAGGTGTGTTGTTTAGTGACTTTGCTGTCAGCGAGTTGTGCATTGACGACTGACAGCAGATCTAATGTATCCAGTTTTCTTTCCTTGTTACTTAACACACACAACTCAGTGGTGAGTGTCATATTAACAGGATGTACTTCTTCAGTGCTTATTCAATTATATGCTCTTTATTCAACATACCTCAAGAAAGACACTAAATTACTTGTTCTGTGACGTTTCTGCTTCCATTTATGTGGCTGGAGTCTTTCAGATGGTGGGCAGTCTGTGTAACTCAGCTTACCTTTCCACTCATAGAGTAAATTCATCCAACCAAGCAAGACAGATGCATGCCTTAATGCAGATAAGGTTGCCAGTATCAGGCAGTCATTCCTCATACTGGACTCGAGGATCACTGTTATGTCTGCTTTGGTGATGCCCCTGCATTGTGCTTTTCTAAGTCTGGTTATGTTGAGGTGCATAGGTTCACAGGTAAACACTAGACTAGCTGCCCTTGTGGGTCATATTAAGCATAGCCGATTTCCCTTTCAAAGGTGATAATCAAACCCAACACTGCATCTATAAGGTGACTATCATAACCACTATACCAACCCCGACCCCTAAAGTTAAAATTGTAGTTTCTTCTTTGAACTCTGCCTAATGTGGGCTGAATCCTGACCCATCTAGGAATGTAAAATCTAGTGTAGATTCACTGGGAGCTCTGGATTGTTCATTCATATTTTAAGAATAGGGGGTTCATTCAGTATTAAAAGATGATCTGATTACTCACATTCACAAAAGGTTTACTCTGAACACTAACATTCCAGAAAATTAGCACTATCTTTCTAAGTTGTAAATGGTATCTCTTTAACTATTTTCAAATGCAAATGAAAATGTCTTATTAATTGTATGTAAAATGCTAATATTGACTGCGGAGCTTCTCTCCTCAGGTCTCCACTGAAAATGAGCTAAACGCTCAGATGGACTAACCCAGTTAACAAATGTAAAATAAATAAAAAGTTATGTTTTATCTGCAGTTATTGAGAAGCAACCATTATTCAGGTTATTAGTAACCTTTTTATGGTCTGAGATGAAAGGTTATATTCTGTGGTAGTCCTTTCTATTTATCCCTCGGGTTTTTTTGATAACATAGACCATGGCATCTTGCTTTAGTGTCTGAAAACATACTGTGGTATCATTGGCATGTTGATCATGTGGTCTGTTTCTTAACTTTTAGGACACTAACGTTGGGCGGCACAATGCCAGGGCACTTCTATGGGCTAGGCTTGTAAAGACTCCAGGGCTATTAGCCTAGTACAGGCCTATGAACCTATGAACTAATAGTGGGTGGCTTCAGGTGTTAATTTCTGCAGCCAGTGTCTGGTTTGTGGGGTTAGATCCCGCTGTTATTATTCACAATACATATGCTGTCCCTTCATGGGTTGACTTGCGTTAGAAGTATTTCCTATCAGTTATCTGCTGATGATATTATCCCTGCAAGACTTTAGTATTCTTGAACAGTAAAGCTTCTAAGACTGAGGCAATGCTGAGCATTTTATTGTTCATCCTTGTCACTTTCTCTTATTTCTACCTTTACTATGGGGGGTAGATTAGAAGTTGTTCACAGGTCCATGACCTGAGTATGATTCTTGATGACAGACGCACACTGAAGGAATATGTCAGCTGTCATCAAACCATCATCTTATCATTTTATTAAACAAGAAAACTTACTAGACATAAGCATCTTTTTCAGTGGTGAACCAGAAGCAGCATCTTGTTTAATGACATATTTAGTGACAGTCACTCAGTATGCAAATAGAGGTTGAAGGAATTAAACCCATAAAGGATGAAGCTCTTGATGTGGTGCAGAAATATTAAGTTACCACAGTAATACGACACAGTACTACACAATTCAACAACTCAACAATGTTCTACAATCAGTGAAACCAGAAGAAACGCTGAGGGGTTGAGGATGGTAGCAATAAAAGGTTATTTATAGGTAGGGGGGAATACCTTCATTCTTCTTCTTCTTTTTCTTTCGGCTACTCCCGTTAGGGGTCACCACAGCAGATCAACTGTTTCCATTTCTTCCTGTCCTCTGCATCTTGCTCTGTCACACCAACCGCCTTCATGATGGCAACATAAAGGTAGGTGATACAAGTTGGAGTGCAATGCTGTGCAGCACAGGGCATCTAAGAAAAAATGGGTGAGCTACAGACATTTATGGAGCTTGACTAACCTGGCATCGTTGAAAGAGAAACCTGAGCTGGTATAAACAGGGACTGGTACATAGTGGTTCTTTCCTTTGCTGTTTTCAGAAATTATAGGGTGGGAAAAGTGTGGGTTATTACATTTTGGGTTTGTGCTTAGATTGGAGGTATTACAGTGAAATCCATTTCGTCAATTTGTTGGTTTTGACCAGCTCATCAAAACAACTGTCATTCAGTGAAAGAGAGACATAGCAAAATGAGATTTCTGCTCACTTCGTGGGATCAGTTACTCAGGAGTTACTTACAATATTTGTAGGAGTGTATGAGACGTGGCTTCTTGCAGAAAAGTGTTAAAAGTACCATACCATGTATGAAAAAAGTCACTTTCAAAAAGTTAACTGGGTAGACTTTCTTTTGATTTTCTCACTTTCAAGTTTATTTGATAAAAATGTTTTTTTTTTTCAGCCAAATGACATGGTTCTGATTAAATGTATGTAAGAAGAGACAAAGGTCACAGTTGTGGTTGAGAACATGGAGAATTGGGTGTGGCTAATGTTAAGTGTTAGGTGGTCAGGCTGGAAGAAGATAGGGGAGTGAGTTCTGGTGGACTTACACAACTTACAGGCTTCCAAATGTAAATGCAAGAGATGCGTCAGTAATTAAGGATAGATTACTTAAAATGAGAGCAAGAAATAAGCCAGTGGTCATAATGGATATATCTTCCAGAAACAGGCTGGCATGATGAAAGTGAAAAAGGAAAATCTTTTATTCAAGATTATTCAGATGAAGGGCTTTATGCCACAAGTTACAGAACCAGCATTGAAAGGTATCACTCCAGATATTGTTCAGAGTAATAAAACAAAACACACCTTGAATCCATACAACCACTAACAACACCTGTAACAAAAGTACAAAGCTCACGTAATGGTTACCTAGCAAAAACCAAAATAATTTGTACATCCATGTCCTTACAAATGCAGTCTTTATTTCTTCATCTGCATTTGCAAGGACATGAATGTACGAATTATTATGGTTTTCGCTAGGTAACCACTATGTGAGTTTTTTTGCTTTTGGCACTCTTCAGAGTAGGTTAGTTATCATGGTTGGATGTATGAATTATTCTGGATTTCATTAGGTAACCACTACATGAGCCTTGTACTTTTGTTTTTGCTCAGAGTAGGATAGTTATGGTTCGATATACAAATGATTCTGATTTTCACTAGGTAACCACTACTTGAGCCTTGTACTTTTGTTATTGCTCAGAGCAGGTTAGTTATCATGGTTGGATGTATGACTTATTCTGGTTTTTGCTAGGTAACCACTACATGAGCCTTGTACTTTTGTTATTTTTCAGAGTAAGTTAATCGTGGCTGGATGTACGAATTATTCTAGTTTTCGTTAGGTAACCACTACATGAGCCTTGTACTTTTGTTATAGTTCAGAGTAGGTTAGTTATAGTGGTTGAAGAAGTGGTAAAAGCATCTCTTGGTAATAGTGATAGTGCTAGAGTTTGGCACACTGTTAAGAAGAATGTACTAGAGAGGTCACAGAGACTCTGATATGGGATTATTGGATGAGGATAACTGGTGTTAGAAAAGGAAGAAGGATAAGTGAGCTGTGGTCGAACATAAAAAATGTAAATTGTAACAATGCAAAAGGACAAAGTAGCAGAAAGGGAAGAGAAACGGGACAATGTGTTAAAAGGACGAGGTTAGAAACGTACTGCATGAAAAATAAAAGGCTTACATGAAATGGAGTCAGGAAGAACATGAGAGAATACCAGCAAAAATAAAGTACTCAGGGGGACCCCTAGCATAAATAGGTTATTCAACAAAAAAATTCCTCTCCAAAACCAATAATAAACAGAGAAAATAGAACTCACCTGTCTAACCAAACAAATCAGAGAGCTGGTCAAATCTGCCAAAGGAAACTATGAAGCAAAGATAGGCTTCCAGGAGAAAGATAGCCATAAGTCTTTTTTAATTATGTTTGTAACCTCAGTGGAAACACTTAGCAATGTGCCAAGTTAATCATGAACCACAACACTTACACCTAGCCTAAAACTATAGCAAACCTGCTGGAAGACACGGTCAGTTGAAATTTCTCCCCCATCACCTCCTACCAGTCATTAGGAGGCAACAGGTCCTTACTGCATTCATTAAAGCCAAAAATACAACCTCCACAGGTGCTGACAACATTCCAGGATGCTTCTTAAATAGCTTATAAAAGAATATATCAGGGCCACTAGAAACTCTCTTTAACAACAGCCTCTGGACGGGCTTTGTCCCTGAGGTATTGAGGACTGCAACAGTTGTTCTACTGCACAAGGGGGGCCCATCAACTGACCCAGAGAACTACAGACCTATAAGCCTGACCAGACTTATCTGTAAGGCCATGGAGAGAATTATCACAGACCTGATCAATAACAACATAGGAACTATCCAAACACTGGACCATACCCAATATGGCTTTGTCAAAGGGAGGTCTTGCCTGCCCAGTCTGGTGGACTTCTTTGAGAAAGTCACCTAGGCCATGCGGCCACCACTTATGTAGACATGGGCAAAGGTCTTGACGCAATCCTTCATTTGGGGATCATAGGTAAACTTACTGAGTTAGGCATAAACCCCTACATTGTCAGATAT
This sequence comes from Protopterus annectens, assembly GCF_019279795.1. NCBI lineage: Eukaryota > Metazoa > Chordata > Ceratodontiformes > Protopteridae > Protopterus > Protopterus annectens. The sequence continues at coordinate 703,929,197 of NC_056748.1, forward strand.
GTAGCACATTGGCTCACTGACAGGACACATGTTGTCCTGATAGGTGAATCCACCCCCGATAAGAAACCTGTTACTAGCAGTGACCCACAGAACTTAATGCTGGGACCCTTCCTGTTTGGTATATACTTCTCTGAAGTAAAGGCCAATGTTGGGGGCCTCTAGCTCACCAAGTTTGTTTATGACTGTAAGCTGGGAGCAATCACTGAATCTCAAAACGATGTTGACTACCTACAAACAGGCCTAAAATAACAAATGACTGGTGTAAAAACTACGGTGTGAGACTTCTTCTTCTTTCAGCTTTTCCCAGTTAGGGGTCACCACAGCAGATCACCTGTCTGCTCATGATTGGCAGTGGAGTTTTACAGTGTCGAGTTGCCAGCCCGGCGCCCAACCTTCCACAGAAGGCACACACATGCACACACTCACACCTAGGGCCAATTTAGAGTATCCAATCCACCTACAGCATGTCTTTGGGATGTGAGAGGAAACTGGAGCACCCAGAGGAAACCCACATGACCACAGGAGGACATGCAGACTGCACACAGAAGGCACCCCAGCCAAGGGTCGAACCGGAGAACCTCTTGCTGTAAGGCGGCAATGCTAACCGCTGCACCACTGTGGCTGCCCTTATGGTGTGAGACTAAATGCTAAAAAATGGGTAATCATACCCTTCAGTAGATCAGATCTCCCTGCAAATTATAATATTGATAGCACGCCCCTAAAAGTAGACCCATTGGTGAGGGACCTAGGAACACAGATAGAAAGTAACCTAAACTTTGACCACCACATAGCTACGGTAGTGAGGAAATCCTTCTGTGTGGCTCAACTTATAAGTAAAGGCATGGTGTCAAGATCAAACAAAGTCATAGGACCATTGTACTTAACTCTCATCAGACCCGTAATTGAGTGCAATGCTCCGTTCGACATATATCTTATGTAGACTGACTAAGAGCCCTATCACTTTACTCCATATCAAATTGTTTATTTAGAGGTGCTTTATGCCTGACCTACAAGACATTCTCTGATCCACCCCTGATGAAAATATTACATATCTGCAAGAAAAATTATATAAGGGTTACATGTTCCAAGGACCTGAACCTTAACTGTGACTCTAACAGAATTTTCTGGAGAGACAGATTTGTATCCAAAAGGCTACCTCATCTATGGAATAAACTTTCTATCTTTGTAAAAGAAAGCCCATCTCTCACTCTTCAAAAAGGATTTAGATAAATGGAAGGAAACCATTAATTTACTCCTGGGGTACTGCCAATGTCCCTTATGGACAGAGGCAGTCTGTAAAATGACTCAGAGACCTACTACCTTGATATTACCCCATCCCACATCTGGGGAATTAAGATATAATACTGTCCTATCCTGGGTATTATTGGTAGGCATGTAAAGCCTGTCGTGCTGTTATGCTGCACACATGGGAGTGAACAACACACATGTGCACATGCATGCAGACACACAAACACACACACACACACACACACACACACACACACACACACACACACACACACACACACACACACACACACACACACGCAATCTGTGTGATATAGACATTTAAACTACGTACTGAATTATTGTTGAATAACTGATTCTGTAATATAGCAGGATCTCATGCATACACAAAATAACTAAAGGATTTTATACAACAAACAAACAAACAAACATACCAATTAGAATCAAACAACTATGTGGACCTTTCACAATGTTTTTAGTGACACATCCTGTACTTGTACTTCTCTTTTTCTTCTGCTTGCTATTAAGCAATAGCATAGCTAACAATTTATGAAATATGAGTACAAGTCTAATTTCACAATGACCTGCAAAAATATCTTCATAATGCAAGTTGTGTAATGAATAAAAGTTTAAATAAATCAAGGGATACATTTTTCACTTCACTTAAGGCATGCAACTTATGCTTAAAATACAGACATAACATGCACAGAGGGATTAAAAAAATTATAAGGGAAGGAAAGGTATTGTCATTTCAAATGAAGAAAAACACAAGTTGAGCTTAAATGCTAGTATTGTAGGTATCATTTTCAGAATGGGGTTTAGTGGTATAACTCATCTCCTGAAGGGACTAAATCTTTATATTTAACTTGTGGCTTTCCTTGTAAGATGCACACTTTTTCCTCTCATTTTTTATAAGATTAATGTTTTAATCTACCTTAATCCATTATTCTTCCACTATTTGTTAAATCAGCTTGATCACATGTATGTAGGATTATCACTGTATATATTCCTGTATCATGTCATCAGCATGTAAAATACGGCTTGGCAAATTTATACATTGATTATTTGCACGTTGCTGTTCTGTTAAGCATTCCAGTTGGCAATATGATATATCATGTGAACACTTGTGAACACGTTCTTAATGATTCATGTGTTTATGTCACTGCCAGTTAAACCTCAAAGCATTTCCAGTTCCTTAAGAAGAATATGGATTGTTATTAAACATTGAATGGGTCTCAGGAGAATCTGTTCTGAAGGAAACATGCATATCAATAATGCTTTTCCTAGACTGTGATGTTAATGTAGTCGCTTATAGCGACATCGGTTCAAAGTAAATGGTTGTGTGTTTTTGGCTTCTCTTCCCTAATGTGTCAAACCAGTGGAATACATTTTTTCATGCACTCCTATTTCTTACATGCAAGAATTTAAAATTCATAATCCTTTAATCAAGATAGTCTTGTTTTACAATTTATACCTTTTAATAAATGAAAGCTTTTTGTCATTCAAGGCTTCCTAGTGCTTAAGTTCCTTCAGCTAGTCTGAATGATTAATGCTTACTTCTTTGCCAGGAAACTTGAAAGGTTTTTTCTACCTTATAAAGGCAAGGTGAACTGCTATAATATTTGAAATTACAATAGACAGGCTGGATTTTGGATACATCTGGCATGGTGGCCTATCTGCTTTAATTGTGTCACTCTTTACCCTTTGCACATCATGAAGTGTTTCTGTCTTTCATTATTACCAGTTGCATGTCCTACCTCCTTCTGTTCCAGATGGCAAACAAGCTGCCTTGTTTTCCTTATGTTGCATTCAGTGAAACGTGTTAGCATCAAAAAATCTTTTGAACGGTTCTTTCTCTGGTATGAGACTTTTGCAGGCAAACTGTACAGACATTTAGTTTTAAGCACTCCCCATCTACCTGTTATTTGATTGGATGGCTGCCTCCATGCAACGTTGCATATGTGGCATCTTTTTGCAAAGTTACATCCATACACAGGGCTGTACAGCATGTCCGTCTGTTATTTATTTATTTATATTTCCATGTAAGACAACCGATCCCCTCTCATGCATCCCACAGCTAACTAACTTTGTTTTACAAGAACAGGAATTTACACTCTGTTGCACAGAGGGAAGAGAATGTTCAGTAGTTAGTATTAGCACAGTCTATGTAATTACACTACAAAATGTAGGCAAAGTAAGCAGTTTTATCTTGCATTGACTGCACACCTCAGGTTCTCATCTGTTGTTGTTTCACCTTTCCTCTTATTGACAAACTGATGCTAACAAACATTTATTTTGAACTATATATTTATTATAGAATTTTTTGGTTTAAAGTCACAGAGAGTACCCCAGCAAAGCAAGGTTATAATGTCTTTCACACCTTTAGACTGGCTACTGCAGAAAAGGGAACTAAAGGTGGAGGAATCTCAGTCTGTATTAAAACCAGCTTCGTATTCCGACTAGTTAAATTATAATTAAAACCAGCTTCATATTCCGACTAGTTAAATTGTATGACCCGTTGGAACTCATACTTCTCTAACTCACCATAAACAGTCTCATACCATATTGTTGCGACCTGTAGGTCCACCTCCATGTCCCAGGAAACCCATACTGCTTATCTCAATGTACTTGAGTCCCTCACTGTTCAAGCCCAATATGATATTCATGGGGGATCTGAACTGACCCTCTATAGTTTGGCAGTCCTACACCAGTTCTAATGCACAAGCCCAGTGATTCCTAAACTTTGTTAATACCAACATCCTGGAACAGTTGGTCCATTCTCCTACCAGGGGTACAAATATCCTTGACCTTGTGGTCATGAACTTAAGGGGGTGGAGTGGGAATGTTCCTCACCCAATGTGATATCTTCTCTCATCAGATCTGACCAGAAGGTAGCATTGCTTCAAACAAAAATTAAGTGCAGGGATCCACTGAAACCAAAATCCTTTTGGAACTATTCCAAGGCTAAGCTCTCTCTACTAAGTGACACTCTGGCTAAATTCCAAGCACCCCCAAATCCAGTATACACCATAGCATATGCTGAGCTATTGAGAAAATCTCTGTACAGACATATTGATAGCTGTTTAGATTGAGCTGTGTCCACTCATATTAAGAATAACACAAACTCAAAAGACAAGCCACCCTGGTGGAATCACAACATCAATTGGTTAAACAACAAAAGAAACACAATTTTGGCCAATTGTAGGTGGAACAAAGCCATACTTACTAAAAGCCCCCTGATCAATCTAAACAGGCAGCTAATAGGGTTAATTAGTATTTCAAATGCTAAATTTCAAGAAAAAAACATAGCTTCTCAGGCAAAGGACAACCACAAAACATCCACCAGCTATGTCCATAACCTTAGGAGAAATACGCAATAATGCACAGAACGTATTGTAAGTGGTATAACCCACAATCAACCAGAGGCCATTGCCAACCTTTTGAATGACAGGTTCAGGTCAATTTTCTCCCCCATTCCTTGCCAGTAGTGCAAATGAAATATCACATACTACAATCCCCACAACTATTACCAGGGAACAGATCATCAATGCACCTTCCAAGGCCAAAAACACTGCACCGATGGACCCCAATAACATCCCGGGATGATTAATAAATAGCATGAAACATGTCTTCTCTGGTCCACTTAAATCACTTTTCAACTGGAGTCAACAGCAAGGATTTGCTCCCAAGTAATGGAAGATGGCTACAGTCATTCCCCTACACAAAGGAGGTCCAACCACTGATCTGGATAATTGCAGGCCCATAAGACTGACCAGTCTCATATGTAAGGCTATGGAAAGAATCACCATGGGGGCCATGGATCCTTCTCATTCAAGGCAATCACATTTCAAAATGTTCTTGAAAGGGGTTTTGCATAAGAGGCCTTCAAGTAAACCAGTGGCCCTTCCTTGGGATCTTAATTTTGTATTAGGGAAGCTAACACGTACTCTGTTTGAATCAGCTAAACTGTCTGACTTGAGGATGTTAACATGGAAAATAGTTTTACTAATTGCTCTAACCTCTGTAAGAAAGGTATCTGATTTGCAAGCTCCTATGGTTAGTTATTCATACCTCATTTTCCACAAGGACAGGGTTTCTTTGAGAACTTGTCCTTCTTTTTTGACTAAAGTGGTATTTTAATAATTTGCTTTGTCAAACTATCCATCTCCCCATTTTCTTTCCTGAATCCAAAAATGAAGGAGAAGGGAGACTCCATACCTTGGATGTCCACAGACAACTCAGCTACTATATTGACAGAACTAAAGCTTTTAGATCATCAAATCAATAGTTCATTTCTTGTGAATGTAAGAAGAAGGAGCAACCAGTGTTAAAACAGATTATTTCCAAATGGTTGTCTAAGGCTATTCCCTTTTTGTATACTCACCATGACAAATCTATTCCAGGCACAGTCAAGGCCCACTCTATAAGGACCTTGGCTTCTTCTATGGCTTTTTGGAAAGGGCTGAATTCTAGAAGTATTCTAGAAGCTGCTACTTGGTCCTCTGCACATACTTTTACAATAGGTTAATAGATTCATAGATTAGTACTAGGCTAACTGCTCTTGTGGGCCTTTTTAAGCCAACCCAATTACCCCATATGAGAATCAAACCCTGCACTTTAAACATTATACAAAGCACTATAAAACCAGGTTCCTTCTGTAGGTCTAGATCATGCTTTCCTAGGACTGTTCTCCAGGGGCTTCTGGACCTTTCTTCTTCCACCTCCCAAATATAGTTAGCTGTGGTAATCTACCCATACAGTTAAGACTACTGCAGCAGTGATCAATATGAAAAACATAGTAGAGTTGTGTATGTTGAACTTACCATAAAAGTAGACGTTTGAATGATAACTGCTGCAGTAGCTGCTCCCTCCCTTCCACCCCCCCCCCTTGTTTTTTGGTGTGTTTTTATGCCAGGGTGTGGATAGTTATTGTTTGTTATTCTAGCCTTGTCCTTTCTGGGCTCAGCCTCCCTGTCTCTGCTGCCAGGAAAGCTCTGAAGGGTTTCGTGTTTTAGTCAGCTCAGCTAAAGCTGCTTGACAGCTGAGCATGTGGAAGGTGCCTTGAAGCTTTAGAAGCTGGCTGGCTGTTATATCTTTGGCAGAATATAATGTAACCTGAAAATTCTGGACCCATCACAGTTAAATTTTGTTAAAGGAAGTTCATGCCTATTGAATCTGGTGGACTTTTTTGAGAGAGTCACCAAAGCATTGGATGAAGGCAAAATTGTACACACAACCTAACTCAATCTGGCCAAGGCTTTTGATACAGTACTCCACTCAGGCATTATAGAGAAAGTCACTAATTTAGGTTTAAACCCTTTTATTAACCACTATATAGGTGAGGCTACGTCCACCATGAGGCCAGTCACTAGTGGAGTCCCCCAGTGCTCAATATTGAGCCTGTTCCTTTTTGGCACCTGTTTCTCTGAAATGGAAGCAAATGCTGGAACTTATGGCTGACTGAGTTTGCAGATGATTGCAGGCTGAGGGTTATTATCAACTCTCCTGCAAACACTATCATTCATCAAGAAGGCCTATCTCTGACAAACAAATGGTGCCAAACCCATGGTCTTAAAGTAAATGCTAAGAAATGTGTAATGGTACGCTTTGGGAATCAACCATCCTGTGTCATCATAGGTTCATAGGTGTGTAGTAGGCTAATGGCCCTGGAGCCTTTACAAGCCTAACCCATAGAAGTTCCCTGGCATTGTGCTGCCCAACGTTAATTCACAGTGCCTCTAACAAGTAGAACCATTGGAATGATCCCCGGGGTGAACTTTCTATTTCCTATCCACTCATCAAGATTTCTCTTGAAGAGGGCCAGTGAGGTGCTCTGTTTGACATGTATGGGAAATCTATTCCATAGCATGGGCAGTCTCTGGGTTATGAACCTGTCCCTCCAGCATGTTCTGTTGATTGTAGTAATAAGGTTGAGGTCTCTGGAGCATGTAGTGTGGAGGGATTGGGATTTCTTTAGATGTAGCATTTCTAACAGAGCTGGGTCAGACATGGCTTTGTAAGTCAAGCAGAGATCACCTCTTAGTAGACGGCATGAGACTTAGAATAGCTGGAGTTTTTAGAGTCTGTCCATGTAGGACATATGTTTAGGGCCTAGGAGCCTCTTCGTGAGGTACTTTTACGGACTTTCCATCTGTTGCATTTGTCTTGTGAGGTACATGCCAAATGGGGCATTATACTCAATGACTGGCCTAATGAGGGAAGAGTAGAGAGAGATGGTGACCTCTTTCTTCCTGGATGCAAAACCCTTGGTAATGAGTCTATATTAGAACACCAAAAGTTTAATGGTTCGAATCAGTAAAGGTCGACCTTTAATGATTGAGCAGTTAAAATTTTGAATGTTCGGAAAAAATAAATTAAAAAAAAAAAAGAAAATCTAAAGGGTGTAGGCAGGGGGGCAAGCCCTCATGCACCCCCCTACACCCCCCGCTACTTAAATATACCAACTCCGAGACCGGACTACATTGAAGTAAATGGAAATCTCCCCTTATGGAGATTTCCATTTACCCATTCGACGTTCTGCACTTTCACTATTCTCGTGTTGACAATGTCGGATTTGACATTGTCGGCTTTCAAGAATATAATAGGTAACCGGTAATGAGATGTGCCATGTAGAAGGACTTTCTGACCACAGTCCCACATTGACTCTCTTCAAGAGGAATCTTGATGAGTGGATGGGAGATCATAGGTTTACCCCGGCTATCACTTCTGTGTCACTGTTAGACAGAGGCACAGTATACTAACCTCAAAAAAAGGCATAGCAAAATTAATTTAAAATGGGTGGCGAAAGCCAAACACACTCTGGCTAAGCTTATAAATGCCCTAGGGCAGATAGCCTAGTATGAACCTATGAACCTATGAACAGTAGCAATGCACTGGTCGAAGGAGAGGTTGCTGTCAACCTGTGTCTCCGGATCTCTTATAACACCTTCAGTGTTCAGTGGGCTCCCATCAATGTGGTAATTAGTGGGAACTGAGTTTTTCCCAAATGGGATGATGAAGCATTTTTGGCATTAAGCGTAAGGCCATGGTTTTGATACCAGTCATTGGTCTCAGTGAGGCCTTTCTGTAGAATGTCTACATCACTTGGGGAGTTAATAATGGCTCCCAGATTACAGTCGTCTGCGAACTTGGTTAGCCAGAGTCCTCTGTGTTGGCCTGGACTTCTGAGAAGTAGATGCCAAGCAGGAGAGGACCTGGGACCGATCGATGTGGGACTCCACTCGTGATTGGTCAGCAATCTGACTTGAAGTCTGCTACTTTCACACTGTGGGTTCTATCTGTGAGCCAGTTTGCAACCCACCTAGTGATATAGGGGTTGATACCTGGTTTGGTGAGTTTATCAATAATTCCTGAGTGGAAAATGGTATCAAAGGCCTTGGTCAGATCAAGGTAGGCTGTATGAACTGCCTTGCCCTCATCCACAGCTCAGGTGACTGACTCAAAGAAGTCAACCAGGTTGAGCTCACATGATCTACCTATCACAAAACCAAATTGAGTGGGATCTAGAGTTTGGAGATTCCCTATATAATTGTTAATTAGGTCCATGATGATGTGCTCCATAGGCTTACATATCAGACTTGTAGTCGCTCCCCCTTTATCGAGATGGATGACTGTAGCAGTTTGCCATTCGGTAGGGACAAAGCCTGAGGCGAGGCTGTGATTGAACAGGGCACAAAGATGTGGTGCCAGTTCACCTTGTAGTTCATGTAGAACACATCCAGGGATATTGTCAGGTCCCATGGAAGCTATATTCGTGGCCTTGGACAATGCAGCTTTAACCTATTCTACAGTAATGCTGGGTGCCTGGCATTCCTCTGGTATTGTGATAGCTCCTTTGGGGGGTACAGTTGGCACTGAATCTGTCAGCCAGTATGTTGGCAATATCTATTGGCTCAGTATAGGAGGTACCATTGTGCAGTAACTCAGAGCAAAACTGGGTATTGCCATGGAGATTCTTGATATAACTATAGGAGGCTTTGTGGCTATTTTTAGTGTCTGCTGCAATTTCTGCCTTTATAGTTGGCTTTAGAGGTTTTGATGAGGGATCTCAACTTTTTGTTGAGGCTAATAAGGGAGTTTTTCCATTCTTGGGACTTCCTTCTGTTGTAGAGTTTATTAATAGCAGGGGATCACCATATTGGCTTCCTTTTTTTGGAGGGGAATGTTTTGGTTCTGCTAGGTATGTCTAGTTCCATGCATTTATGTACATGTTCGTACAGTGCATTGGTGTAAGATTTGGCAGTCATGCAGCTATTTTCCATTGACATGGGTGCTGTGAAGTTAGCCACCTGTTTTTAGGTTCATAGGTTCATAGATTAGTACTAACTGCACTTGTGAGCCATTTTAAGCCTAGCCAAGTATTCCATGTGGGAATCAACCCCATGCATCTTGTGTCTGTAAGGCAAACACCTTAACCATTATGCCAACCTCCCACCCCTAGCCCAAAGTCCGCTTTGGGGAAGTTTTTCATGGTGGTTTTCTTTGCAGGGGGTGTGGGTGAGATGTGGATTTCCATGCTGATTAGTTTGTGGTCAGATCTAACCAGGGAGGAACTGACTACTGGTGTAGAGCAACAGCTACCCATGTCAGTAATAACCAGGTCAAGGATGTTGCTTTCTTTAGTAGGGGTAAGAATGAGCTGGTCCATGGGATCAGAATTTATGAATTCCAGGAAGTGTTGGGCCAGTGTATTGGTGCAGGAGTAGTTTTCCCAGTTGATGGAGGGTGTAGTTGAAGTCACCTAGTATGACAGTATTGGGTTGGACCCTAATAGTTTCCAGGCTGCTTAGGAATGTGGAGTGAGTGTCTTGGGACATGGTTGGGGACTTATAGCAGGCTATGACCTGAATCGTCGTCTTACCCAGTGTTAGTTGTACCTGACGTATCTCAGATGTGTTATGCTGGGCTACTAGTCTGGAGGTGTGCATTTCCATTATATGGAGATACCACTGCCTTTGGAGCTTTGGTCCATGTTCTGAGGCCGAAAGGTGTGGTATGAGTTATAGGGGTGTTTTCTGCTGCTTTAAACCAGGTCTCCGTTACAGCACAAATGTTGATGTTCTCCATTTTGAGGAGTGCTTCGAGCAAGTGCATCTTGTGATTTAGACTTCTAGCATTGAGCAGCATTACCTTCAGATTGCATTTATTTATAGATGTTGTGGTGGTAATTTAGTCTTTGGAACATTACCTAAAAAAGGCACTATAGGGGTGGCAACAGCCTTAGCCAGTATCTGGAAACTCAGGGGTGACAGATGCAGACCATCTCTTGCAAAGCAACGAGGTCTGTCAATCATGTCATCCCAAGCAGACAGATACTGGATCCCCTTAGAATGACACCAGAAATGTAGCCAATTGTTGAAGTCAATCATTTTCTGCATGTACTGCGGTATCATTCTCGGTGACGGTAGGGTGCTGATCAGGGCTAGGGTTAGACCTGCCTGGGCCACATAATCCAAGAGCTCCTCCATGTCTCTTTTCATGTAGCCCAGGGAGGCACATCTCAGGTCATTCATACTCACATGGACATTGACAGAGTCATATTTGTACTTGTTTTGGAGTGACCTGAGTGTGTGTATTATGTGTCGGATTCTGGCACCTGATAGACAGCTGACTGTTACCTTCTCTTCAATCAGTCTAGTGAGTGGGACATCAGTGTGCTTTACTATTCAGTCACCTATGATAAGTGTATTGGGCAAGCTGTTTTGCCTTAGGGGCTTAGGTTGAGGGGTACACTGTGTAGGTGAGCTATGTTCATAGGTTCATAGGTAGGTACTAGGCTATAGGCTATTGGCCATAGGGCCAACACAAGCCTAGCCAAAAAGGTACCCTGGCTTTCGCCACCCAAGAAAATTATTTTCCTGTGCCCCTGTCAAGCAGAACCACAGAAGTGATCCCCGGGGTGAATTTCCTATTACCAATCCAATCATGTGTCTTGTGGTTTCTGTTGTATTATGGTGACTGAGTGTGTTTCTGCCTAAGAGTCGACCGAGTGCTCAGGGATCTGGGTGCACACATTGACTGTAGCCTTTCTTTCGATAACCATGCATGCACCTGGTTAGAAATTCCTTTTATGTTGCGCAGCTTATAAGTAAGAGCATGGAATCTAGGTCCAAAGAGGTCATTATCCCACTGTACTCTGCTCTTATCAGACCAATCATAGATTACAGTGCTCCCTTTGTTAGGTACCTAACCAGGCATATGCAGCAACTAGAGAGACCACAGAGGTTCCTTACAAAAAGAATACAAGACTTAACAAACCTGCCTTATGCAGAGCGCCTTAAAGCCCTTTCCCTCTACTCAATCTCCTGTAGATTGCTGAGGGGTGATCTATGCCTGGCTTTCAAGGCATCCACAGACCTCACACTTATGACTCTCCTGCATATTAGTAAGTCAGACAGCACCAAAAATATAAGATCTAGGGACCTGCATTTTCTCTGTGACTTCAACAAAACATGCTGGAGAGACAGATATATGTCCCAGAGACTGTATCTCCTATGGAACAGACTTCCCATCCATGTGAAGCTGAGTTTGTCTATTAACCAGTTTAAACACAACCTAGATCAGTGGATGGGGAACAGGAAATTTACTCCAGGAATGGCACCCATGTCCCTTATGGATAGAAGTAGCTTATAAATGCCTGTCCCTCACTGTTCTGTTTGGATACAGGACATGGTCATGCATTCACAAAAACTTGGCTAGGCTTAGAAAGGCCCCTGTGTCATTATCCTAGTAATCTATGAATCTGTTATGAATGTATTAATATAATAATTATTCTTTCAGATTCATCAGTGGCTGGCTTGTGTTCTGCATAGATGCAGAATTATTTCTTCCAGATATCGGTAAAGGATAAAAAAATTTACAGTGACTGGATCAAATTTGTAGTAATCTGTACGTCGTTGGTGCATTACTTCATGACAGTAATGAAGTTACAGGTCAGGATTACATGGCAAAGTAGCAGATACTTTTCATTTCTGCTTGTGGAGATAGAAAACATTGCTGGAAACTGGCATATTCTGATGCAAAGTCTGCCTGGAGAGAGTTGTTAATTGACAGGTACTGTTCCATTGTAGAAAGGGAATAAATCATAAATATGGTGCACTGCAAGTATTTATGGCTTCCACACATGCCTAAGATTAGTAAATCATTTACTGCAGGTACCCCTAAACAAATGTTTAATGCAATAATATAACACATACTACACCTAACGCAGATGTTAGAGAAGTGATGACGACTTCCCTCCATCTGTACTGGCTGAAGATCTTTGCAGATCCCTGAATACGATTTGATCTTGTCCAGACTGCATGGAATGTTTTCCATTAAAATTCTTGGACCTTAGATGATTGGGTGCAGGTAGAGGACATCCTTGTAATACAGGGTTTGAAGTATTATTAAGGGGGTAGCATAAGAACAGTGATGGAGGGGAGACCTGGTAAGAACTTTGTGAGGTTATGCACAAGAGTGAGGCATTGTAATACCTTAATGTTTACAGTGGTGGTGACTGTTGTTTATTTAAAATACACCCAGGTTTCTCAGAGCATGTCAGTGGTGGTTGTAGGGATAGGAGAGGATTCATTAACATCCTAGCAGGTTTCTTCCTCTATTTGGTAATGAGTGTTCATCATAAGGAGGCAGACAGTTATCAAGGAGGAGAATGAGATAAAACTTGCCAACGGACAGGGAGCTGTGTACAAATTGCATATACCCTAACAGATGTCTGCTGAGGTGAAAGTGGAAAAAATACCTGCTTGGGCTGTTTTTAATCCCAACTGTTAGCCTTCCTCTTTAAATATCCATCTTGGTCCACCACAGAAAGAGAACTTGTCTGAATGGTGGGACTGAGATATTCCTTGTCACACAAGGACAGTCAGTTTGCATTTGAATGAAGTGTCAAAAGTTCGGTTCTAGCAACTTCTACTTGTAAGCAAAAGAAAACAAAAGACACGGGCATCAGAAAAATATGGTCTTTAGTACAGAACCTAAATACCCATGTCAGCATTTGTGAATAAATGTTGGAGAATTTTAGAAGTTTAGCCTTGTGTATACAGTAGCTAATGATTTAAGGAGTCTGCGTGGCTTCCTGACCATGTTCACACTGATCCAGCATCTGCACATACAAAAGATACACTCCCATATGGAATTTTATGGATCTGCCCTTCTACACTTTAATGTGGTTTGCAACCCGCATTTGTGTACCTTTATGTGAGCTGCAATTGCAGTTCTTGTCATTGTTTCTCCAACTTTTGGAAAAAGGAATCTCGTCTGGCTTTCTCTCGTATTTATGCCTCTTTCCATTACCCTGTAAGCTATAATGAAAATATTACCAGTGTTGTTCCTTAGTGGGTCCATAGTTCTTTGAAAATTGTGTATTGCACTGTCTTTAGAGAGACCAGATTGTCAGTTTGCCAACCAGGGGCCCAAACATACAGGATCTTGTATTCACTAATATGGGAAAGCACTGCACACCCCCTGGTGTAATTTTATATCTAGTAAAGCCGAACCATAAAACAGTCTCCTTTGAAGTAAAATTAAAACCCAGAACCTCAGCTAACCCTGCAACTACTCTAAAGCTAACTTCCTACTATTAAATGATAACCTGACAAAATTTCAAGCCCCCCCCTAAAAAAAAAAAAAAAAAAAAAAAAAAAAACCTGAGATCACTGCTGCCTATGGAGTACTGTTCATAGAAACTCTATATAAGCATGTTAACAGCTGCAAAGAGGCAGCTGTACCCACCAGGAATAAAAAAAAAAAACAACACAAAAAAGCTTTGTTTGTGGAATCAAAGCAGTAACAGGCTGTATAATAGAAGGAAAAAATAATGGTACCATTACAGGTGCTGCAACCCATCAGGGTAAAAGTGCTCTCATCAAACTAAACAAACAAGTCAGACGACAACTAAAGTCTACTAAATTTAAATTTGAGGTAAATCTGGCTTCCACAAATAGCACCAGAATTACCCATTCTAAAGACTTAAACCTTGCCTGGGATATAAATAGAATGTGCTAGAGAGACATGTATGTAACACACAGACTATCCCTTGTCTGGAACAGGATCCTCATACATGTGAAGCAGAGTTCCTCCCTAAACCATTTCAAGTGTGTGGACAACTGGAAGGAGAATTGGAAATTCACACCTGGTATGGCAACTATGCCTCTTATGGGCACAGGTAGCCTGTAAATGGTTCATCTCTCGGGCTACTCATTACAAATGTTTCGTATCTGATATTGAAGCCCCCGCTTACTCTACCAAGGATACTAGAACTTGTCAGACATTTATGATGCTTCACTAGGCTTAAAAAGGCCCCGGTGATCATTTGCTAGTACATATGTATGAACCTATGAACTTATCAACATCTTTCTCACCTGCAAATGAATTTGCATCACCTTGTTTCTTTCTCATCTATGCACAGTTATTTTTTTTATATTTTCTACTTTTCTTTTGTGAATATGAAGCCCAAATATTCATTGAACATCTGCTTTCTGCTTTGGCCCTCTGTACACATCAGTTCTCATCTGCTTGGTCTTAGTAATCATCTGTTTCTCTTTTTCCACTCCCTATTATTTAGTCATTGATTTATTGATTAATGGATTGATTGACTGATTTTTTGGGGCTTGCCCACTAATTAGTAAATACTTAATTCTTTGTAAGTCTTTGGAGGTCTGTCTGTCCCTTCCTTCTTCATTTATCGTGTTCCTCTTCCAATCTTGCATTTTCAGAATACTGTCCTTAACTCCTAAAGTAACAATCTCTGTTTTATAAAGTGCGTTTTACATTTATTTACTTATTTGCTTACTGTTGTGGTTACTTGTTTATTGATTCATTCCCATTATCTTGCATGCACCACATTTTACATTTAAAATGACATTTCTTACGTACTTCATCTAACTGTACTCTCAAAGATTGCAGGCACTGCTGTGGAGAGTAAAAAGTTTTGTTTCAAGATGACTTTAGTTGTCTCATGGGAATATAATTGTGATTGCACTAAACATATTTTACTGTCGTGCTGATGAATTGGTTGGCTCAGTACAACTATTTTTTTTTTAAACTCAAATCAGAAAAGCGTATTATTCATCTGAGGAAAGAGTATTATTCATCTGTGGTACAAACAACATTCAAAGACTAGATTGAGGCATGAGTGAAAAAAAGGAGTTAGAAACCTTATGAAGCAATTCTTCACAGACTACTTTTCTTGGGGTGGAGGTACATGCAAACGAGCTAGGGTCTTTAATCACTAGTATTCTTTTCTGAGTAGCATTCTGTCAGATGATCCAGTATGCCAGATGGTTTTGGACTTTTCAGGCTTCCAGATCCTCTGACAAATTTCAGCACTAACTGCGTGCAACTCCAGTCTCCTCACATGACTGCATCAGCAGCAGGTAAACATGTTTTCTCTAACACTAGACCCGATGTTAGTGATCATAAGGGTGTGGGGTTTGTGGGATGCAATCTTCTTCCCTTTATTAATACTTTGCAATGAACAAGGAAACAGCAATATTTTTTGTTTCACGTTTCAGTATTTCCTTGTGCTGAAAGCAGTGCAAGAATCAGGTTGAAACAGAATGTAGTGGATCAAACTGCCCAAACTGTAAGAGGGCCCTTAACAGTTCTGTTTATATCACTCGTTGACAGAAAAAATGAGAAAAGTGGGCTACAGGCCTTTGCTGCACATCAGACCTGTAAACTGTTTTCCATTCAGAACCTAAAGAATGCATTTCTTTTTTCCTTTCTTCTAACTGTTCTCCATACTCTGCTTACTACTCAGTATGCTTCAGTAGACAAAGTACATGTGATTTATCCTGCCCTCAGGACATTCCAAATGTCCAACAATGTTCACTGTTCTGTCTCTGCTTTACTCCCTTTCCTTGTGTTTGCATGTATTTCTCTGGTTCCATGAAGTTTTTCCAAATGTTCTTTGGGGTCGTAATTTTCAATGAAACAGGATTAAGACCTGTCCTCACTTATATAACTTACTTTAATGTCAATCAAACTTCTGTGGGGAATACTTTACTGTCTCATGCATTTCGCATCACTGCCCAGATATCAATAATGATTTTTATGTGTTTCTTCATTCTTACTTAGACAAACCTGGAGATGGTCACCTCATGGAAATTTTTTGTCATTCAGATGAGAAGATGTCATCTGGCATCAGGTGGTTACAGGTGCTCACTGGGGTCCAAGGCGTTCAAGTGGGGATGGGGGTTTGGCATAATTGTTAAGGTGTTTTCCTTACAGATACAAGGTGCAGGGTTTAATTCTTACATGAGGTAATTTGCTAGGCTTAAAATGGCCCACAAGGGCAGTTAGCCTAATATTAATCCATGAAATCCATGATCCAAGTGCCCCTGCCTGGTCCCTACTTAAATGTTGAGACTTGTAATAGCAACCCTGAAATATGATAGAAAATACTAAAGACACAGCAGAACAGGAAATGTCAAACACTGCTTTTCTTCTTTATAGTTGTTTTTTTAGATGGGGAGAAGCTGTCCCTGTACCCCGATTGGGGGGGGGGGCAACACCACCCACACTGTTACATATACCAATTTCAAGATCTCCATACCTCAGCAAAAAAGTGAATATTCTGAGGAATGTCATTCTCAGTCATTCCATCACACTATTCCAGGACTCACAATATTGAGTCTCGGAATTTCAAAAAGTTTCTTGTTTCTCCTACTGTAGGGACACATACTGCAAGGCAGCTTCTCAATATCACATGTAATTTATATCAAATGACTCACCCAAGTGCTTGAGTGCATTCAGCAGAAAAGAACACATAGTCATAAACATTATAATAATTTTATTTATTTATTTTGTGCGCTTGTTGAATAGAAAAGTGAACTGGTCATTTCAGTGCTATTTTAGCCAAGACCTGACCGCATGGACAATATAACAGACAATTTACTGGCATATTCTAGGCAGAAATTGAGACAACCCAGAAAAAATAATACCTGCAGATTTGGGGAAAACATACCAACTGCATAATGGCAATACCTAGGTGTCAGTTTGGGGCAGCAGGCAGCACTGAATATGTAAGACTGAAACCTTAAATGTTGCATCACAGTACTTTGAAAGGAAGGGTAGAGGTGTTTTCAGTGTTGGACTGGATTTCTTTTGTTATTTTGCCACACAACAAATAGCACCTTCTGTAACCACAAATACTTTCCATTTGCCTGGGTATTAATATGGTTTCCTTCTTCATCAATGAATTGTAGCTAGGATTTATAAAGTTTTTCTTGAATATTTATTTGCAATGCCACTAATAGGCAAATGCTTGAGTAGATCCTTATTTATAATGGATCCATTTCACAAGATCACAGAATAATTTTGGTTTATGTTTCAAAACTAACTGTACCGCACAATTACTGCTACATTCTACACAGAAAGCAGAGAAGTGTCCTGTCACTGGTCACTTTGTATGTAGAACATGTAAATCTGGAGACCCTCCATGTAGGAACCTCAGGAGCAACTTTTCCACCAGAGAATGAGACTGTTTAGGTGGGCAGGTTATAACGGTCTAACGGTATAAAGTGTAACTATGAGTATAAATGTTGAACCTGGCTACATAGATTAATCTTTTCAATGCTGAAGTACTACAAAAAAACAGATTTATTTGTACCCCTGAAAAAGCCAGTTGTGACTTTATTTACAGTAAAACCTTAGAAAGGGTACCGTGTTCATAAACTGATAAAATGCGTTCAGTTATACAACTTTCTGTAAAGAATTATATTAAGAAAATTAGACTGCCACTGGTAGTCAAAGACTGGCTTAGATGGTCCTGGAAGACATGAACCCAGAACATTACTCTGAAGTAATTGTTCTGTCCTTTCAGTCATTCTCTGCAGAGCATCTAATAGTGCACATTCATCAGCTGGCATCTCAGAGGCTCCAACGGACAGGATGACACTTGGGTAGCTACATTCTAGAACATTAAGCCTTCCTGCAAGTGCTACAGGATGGCTGGAAATCCTAAACTTAGAAGTCCTTGTACTTTACATATCAGATACTTCTGCACTTTTTTGTTTCTGTTTGTAAAATGTTTGAATGCCTTCTGCACCTTTGTTCTCCTCAACTATCTATGGCCACCCCATTATTTGTATATGTGCAGTCTGTGTGTACTTCTTTGAACACCAGGCCAAATATATCAACATAAATAATTTGAAATTGGAGTTTCTAAAAGAAGCTGCTATATTATGCCACACATTTCTTGTACAATATATTAAGTTGTGTACAGCTCTAATCATGAATGATCATTTTCAGTCTTAAATATCACCCTGTTCTAATGTTTTTTTTTTACCTGAAATCCTATGTTTATGATTGCATTAACAGCAGTTGGAAAGTTATCAGAATTATATATGTTATCTTCAGAAGTCAATGCTGTGAGAGTGTTTCAGCATGTTTCAGGATTGCCTTTGATACGAAGAATATCACTAGGCTTTGGGTTCTACAAGGCACTGTATTCATAATAAGAAAGACATAAAGGTTCATGTTGCCTAAATTGGTAGAACCTCAGTAGATGTTAAAGGATTCCAAGACAAGTGTCACTTAAGAGCAGTAGCTATTATATTTAAAATTATATTACAGTTGATACATCAAAAGGACATTTTCAAATAACTGGGTAGGATGCCATAATGGTTAAGGTGTTCACCTTACAAACACAAGGTGCAGGGTTTGATTCTCACATAGGGTAATTGTCTCCCCTTACAAAATAGCCCACAAGAGTAATTAGTCTCGTACTAGCCTAGGAACATATATGTTTGTTATGGCTAGGCTTCTATAGGCCCTAGGGCTGATAGCCTACTACCAACCTTTGATATCACTTATTTTACAAATTATTTTATTTATTTTCTTCTTAAAAATGTCATAGCAAAATGATGTTTTGAAATCACAACAATTATCACCTTGCAGTACAATAGGTTCATAGGTGTTTACAAGGCTAATGACCACAAGGGCTTTTTTAAGCCTAGCCATGCATTCCAAATTTCTGAAAAGTTCTGGTACCTTTAATAAATGTAAGCAGGGGCTTGGGAGATGAAACATTTACAAGCAGAGGCCTGCGAGACAAACCATTTACAGGTTTCCTGTGTCCGTTAGAGACATAGGTGCCAAGCCAGGGATGAATTTCCTGTTCCCCATCCTGTTGTCCAAGTTGCACTTGAATTGGGTTAGGGGAGGAACTCTGCTTCACTTGGATGAAGAGCCTGTTCCAGAGACAGGGTAGGCTCTGGGATACATACCTGTCTCTCCAACAGGTCCTATTTATATCACAGGCAAGGTTTAAGTCTTTAGAATGGGTAACTTTGGTGTTGTTTTACTTACTCCCTGTATAATTTTAGTAATGAACCTCTGTGGATGTTCTATTTGTTGGATATGTCTGGTTAGGTACGTACCAAAGGGGGCATTGTAGTCAATGATAGGTCTGATGTATGCTGAATAAAGTGGAACAATGACTTCCTTGGACCTAGATGCCATACCTTTCTTTATATGTTGCCCAGCATAGAATGATTTCCTCACTAATGTATACACGTGTTGGTCAAAGGCTAGATTATTGTCTATGTGTGTCCGTATGTCCCTGACTACTGAGTCAGTTTTAAGGGTTCATTGTCAATATGATAGTTACAGGGGTGGATGACTTCCTGAAGGATATTGTTAAGCATTTCTTGGCATTTAATTTTAGTCCATGGCTCGGATACTAATTGTTTGTCTGTGTCAGCCCTTCCTGGAGAACATTCTTGTCAGTGTGGGAGCCAATGACCGCTCCTAATTTGCAATCATCTACAGATTTAGTCAACCAGAGACTATTGACATTGACCTTGACTTCAGAGAAGCAAACTCCAAAAAGGAGCAGTCCAAGGACCAGTCCCTGAGTGATTCCACTTGTGACTGGCCTCTTTGTAGAGTTAGATTCCTCATTTCTAACTTCCTGCATCCTGCCTTTGATCCAGTTGGCTATCCACTGGGTGACATATACATTTGCACCTAACCTCTTGAGTTTGTCAACAATGCCTGAGTGGGGTATTGTGTCAAATGCCTTGGCCAGGTCAAGGTAGGCAGTGTAAACCATTTTGTCCTCATCCATTGCTTGGTGACCCTCTCAAAGAAGTCCACCAGGATTAGTATCCATGACCTGCCCTTGATGAAACCAAACTGGGTTCATTCCAGTGTCTGGAAGTTTACTATATCATTATTGATCATTTCCATAATAATTTTGCAGAAGAAAATTAATATTTAAATGTAAGAGAAAAACTTAAGCTAGCAAAAAAGATTAAATAAAATAAGCCTAACCTCCTCCATCAAATGTATTATTGATTACTTGGGCCTAATTATCTCCAAGGGGAAATGCAGTCTTTATTCATGTATTATCTAAAGAGATGTACAGGCTGTTGAATTGTCCCTGCATCATACATATTCATTTCTTCATGATTTCCTCCATTTTGCATACCCTCTTTGTTTTCTTCCTGTTTTTTTTTTTCTATTTCTCCAGCCATGATGCATACAGAAGCTCAAAACGTTCATTCGTTTATTTATTTATCCAGCCTTTGCTGACTGGGCTAGTTCCACTAGGGTAGTGGCGTCTTAGGGGAGACCCAAGCTGGTATTTATACTGCTAGGTGAATTTTGGCCTGACCATTGGGGAACTTCCTCTAGTCTTTACAATAGGTGCCAAGACCTTTTGCATCCACCTGAGATACCACCAACTCTAGCAGATAAGACCTCCATTTATAGTGCTTTATTATATTCTTAAAGTCTTTTTCTAATGACTAATTTGCCTTCCTATTTTTAACTATAAACTGCTACGTTCAGTATGTACTTCATTTTTCTATTTGTTTATAACACCTCTCTTTTAACTGCATTTATTGATTCATGAGGAAAACCTTAAAAAAATAAATGACCTCAGATCTTCAGGGATCATCAGTTTGCCACCCAGTGTACAGAAGCACTCAGTGTTATGCTTCTAATAAAACAGACTGTCTTTATAGAAACACATACTCCTCTACATTGATTTAACATTGCCTATACTTTACTAAGCACTGTCTTCCATTTCTTACCTGCATTATCTTCTGCTCTAACATTCTCAACACCTTTACTTCCTCTACCTTAAAGTGGCCTCCCTCAATTACCTCTTCATCTACTTGCACAGGTAGCAGCTTTTACAAACAAATATGCCTCTTCCTCTCAGAAGCAATCTACCATTTTTCCCTTGTGGCAAGGAGATTCTCCAGTGTTCTGGCCAGATTTAGCTTAATTGGTATAAACATTATGTCTCTTCTGAAGAAAACCATATAGCCCTGAAAGATCTACCAGAGAAGAAAATTAAATAAGTAATTATAATTTCACCTTCCACAGGGACAAAATTCTTATCTGGACCAAGAAGAAGTTCTTACACAACATGCAGGAAATAGGTTACACAGCATACATGTCAGAGGACCCCCCCCCCCCCCGAGTTGTTATATTTTCTAGACAAAGGCTTTAAGGCATACTATTATCGGTTTACTCTACACATGTGGCAGTATAAAAGCTAACAGTCAGTAACAAAAATGGCAAAATAGCTACAAGATACAGGCATGAGTAGTTTTTTTGTTTTGTTATTAAAAGCAGGAAACCAGCCAGGAAGTAGACTAAGAAAAAGGGAGTACCACAGCTGGCAACCAACAGGAAATTAGCATGAAGAGCAATTTATGTATTTTTGATGTATTATTTATCTGTTTGTCTGTTTGTTTATCTGTCCTTTGCATAACTCTCAACCTTCCATCTCCAAAATGAGGAACACTAGACCTCATAATGTGGAACAAATGGGCAAAATGTGGAACGCATACTAATGGCTTACTAACAACTTCAACTAGGAATGCCATAGGATGGTTATAATATGCTGGTTTTACTTATAAAGAAGATCTTTTAATGAATTAATATGAATCATTTCTATTTACCATGGATTTCACTTAAAAATTCCTAACAGTGAGTCTGTGACAGAGTCTTTCAATGTGGAATTTCAAGGAGCTTTGAGGAACATGAACTTTTTAAGACCCCACATAAGGTACGTTCCTCGTAATGAGCTACACTTGAGCGGTATGGTCCTTTGTTGACCAGATTAGTCCCACTAGGCTAATAGCCTATTTTCAGGGGCGACCATTTATACCACTAGAAGAAATTTGACCAGAGAATGAATGAACTTTCCCTACTATTGAGAGGTGCTAGATGGTGCAGAGGGGTTCTACAGCAGCAAGGAACAGGCCTAAGGGAAGCAGCTGAATGAAGATGCAGAGAAAAGCTAAGGAGAACTTAGAGGTGGAAACTGAGAATTTGGAGAAAAATTTGTCCAATAGGAAGCTGCAGAATATAAACAAAGATTCCTGTTTGGTGAATTTTGGTGAATGCTACAAATGAGCAGTGTTTAGCTGTGTCCATGGAGAAGGATGTAAGTGAGTCTGTTGAAGTGGTGCAGATAACAGAATTGGCATCAGGAAGGATTACAGATCATGTTCTCTTAAAAATAATCAAGCAGGATTTTCCAGGTGACTGTTTCATGAGGTGAGATGGAAAATAACTTTTTTGGAAGTGCTGAGGATGGTAGTATGGAAAAGGAACCAGGTAATTTGGCAGCGGAGAATGCAGCTGTGATAGAAAGTAAAAAAAGAACGCAGCAACTAACTGAGAAGGTGTTTTGTGGCAGCAGGTAATGCAGTAAATAAAACGTATGCAGCAGTAACAACAAGAACAAAGCAGAGCAGCAACAAACTGTAAGTAAAGTTATTCTTAAAAAGAAGAGATAACAACAAGACATGATGCTATAATAGTCAAATATTACGTAGGGAAGGATTATATAACCATGAAGGACTTCTATAAAAACTGATGGTTTAAAGTTAAAAAGAAGTGTAAATAGTGATTTTTAATAGCAGGATGAGGTAAGAAAGGAAGAAAAAGTGAACTATGGGAAAATGTAAGAAAGGAAGAAAAAGTGAACTATGGGAAAATGTAAGAAAGGAAGAAAAAGTGAACTATGGGAAAATGTAAGAAAGGAAGAAAAAGTGAACTATGGGAAAATGTAAGAAAGGAAGAAAAAGTGAACTATGGGAAAATGTAAGAAAGAAAGAAAAAGTGAACTATGGGAAAATGTAAGAAAGGAAGAAAAAGTGAACTATGGGAAAATGTAAGAAAGGAAGAAAAAGTGAACTATGGGAAAATGTAAGAAAGGAAGAAAAAGTGAACTATGGGAAAATGTATAGAAATGCATTAGAGAATGTAAAGAATAATACGAGTGGGTATTATGAAATGAAAAAAGAAATGAAAAAAGAAATTGAGAAAACATTAAGGCTTTACTGCTCAGAGATATTAACAAGGGAGAAGGGAGGAGGTGTCTGCATATTTGGATAAAATAGTAAAGGCTGGTATTATAACGAGGATAATAAAAATATAAAAGAAGAGGTAAAATGAACACAAGAACAAATTATGATTAGTGTAGTACAGCATGTGGAAACTATAAGAGTGAAATGTTGGAAAATAACAGAGGCTGGAAAGTAAAAAAAAAAAACAGGAGTTAAAGAAGAATTTGAAAAATAAATAAATTACTATTAGTGAATTGGATAAAGTACTTAGGAAAGTAAATGTTGATTCACTAACAGGCCCAGATGTTATAGGGTATGGAATGCACAAGAAATTAATGGATTGGCAAATAGACTATTTTATAAATGAACTGAATAAACGGTTGAAAAAAGGGCTTATTTATTAAGTGTTATGTAGTTTGATATTAAAATTTATACGGAAGAAATGTGAGAAGAATTACATAAGGTTACAGACTCATTATACTAAATTACATGGATTATACATTAGTCACAGCATGAAGTTATGGGAAAGAGTAGTGGAGGCTAGGTTAACAAGGGATATGATGATTAGTGATCAGCGGTATAGTTTCATGCCGGGAAAAAGCATTACAGATGCGATGTTTGCTCTGAGAGTGTTGATGGAGAAGTACAGAGAAGGTCAGAAGGAGTTGCATTGTGTTTTTGTAGACTTTTAGAAAGCATATGACAGGGTGCCTAGATAGGAGTTGTGGTATTGTATGAGGAAGTCAGGAGTGGCAGAGAAGTATGTAAGAGTGGTACAGGATATGTACGAGGGTAGTGTGACAGCGGTGAGGTCTGCGGTGGGAGTGACGGATGTGTTTAAGGTGGACGTGGGATTACATCAAGGATCAGCTGTGAGCACTTTCTTATTTGCAATGGTGATGGACAGGATGACAGACGAGATCAGACAGGAATTCCCGGGGACTATGATGTTTGCAGATGACATTGTGATCTGTAGTGAGAGTAGGGAACAGGTGGAGGAGACCCTGGAGAGATGGAGCTATGCTCTAGAGAGAAGAAGAATGAAGGTCAGCAGGACTAAGACAGAATATATGTGTGTAAATAAGAGGGAGGATAGAGGAATGGTGAGGATGCAAGGAGTAGAGGTGGTGAAGATGGATGAGTTTAAATACTTGGGAGCAATAGTTCAGAGTAATGGTGAGTGTGGAAGAGAGGTGAAGAAGAGAGTACAGGCAGGATGGAATGGGTGGAAACAGATGCTTGGTACAGAAACAGATGTTTGGTGGCAGAGCCATGGGCTCAAGCTCAATGCCAAGAAATATATAGTTATCCCCTTTGGGAAATAACATGTACCCATGAATTACCACATAGGTGGCAGTACACTAAACACTGAAAGTGTGATAAGAGACTTACGGACACAGGTGGACAGTGGTCTCACCTTCAATAACCACATTGCCACAACAGTCAGGAAATCCTTCTATGTGGCACACCTCATCACTAAGGGCTTTTCATCCAGAAAAAAGGAGGTCATCGTCCCACTGTACTCATCCCTCATTAGACCCATTATAGAATACAACTCCCCATTTGGTATGTTCTTCTCAAGACATCTGCACCAACTGGAAAGGCCACAGAAATACCTCACTAAAAGAATCACAGGCCTAAAGCAGATACCCTATGCTGACTGCCTTAAAAAACTCCAGCTATACTCTGTTGCATATCGTCTACTCTGAGGTGATCTCTGGTTAACATACAAGGCCATGTCAAACCCAGAGCTGTTGGACATGCTACACTTAAAGAAATCCTAATCTCTCAGAGCCACACGCTCCAGGGATCTAAACCTTGTCATCACAATAAACAAAACATGCTGGAGGGATAGGTTCCTGACCCAGAGACTCCGCAGACTCTGGAATAGACTGCCCATACATGTCAAGCAGAGCACCTCTTTGGCCCTGTTCAAAAGGAACCTTGATGATTGGATGGGAGAAAGGAAATTCATCCCAGGGATCATGTCAATCGCCCTGCTAAACAGGAGTCCAGGGAAGTAAATAGTGTGGGAAGAAATAGCCAGGGAATTGTTATGGCTAGGCTTGTATAGGCCCTAGGGCTGATAGCCTAGTACCAACTTATGAACCTATGAACCTATGGACAAGAGTGTCAGGAGTGATTTGTGCAGACGAGTACCAGTAAGAGTGAAAGGGAAGGTCTACAAAGAGTAGTGAGACCAGCTATGTTATATGGGTTGGAGACAGCGGCATTGACAAAAAGGCAGGAGTTTGAGCTGGATGTGGCAGAGTTAAAGATGTTACCATTTGCACTGATTGTGACTAGAGTGGACAGGATTAGGAATAAGTACATCAGAGGGTCAGCCCAGGTTGGAAGGTTTGGAGACAAAGCCAGAGAGGCAAGATTACATTGGTTTGAACATGTGCTGACGAGTGATGCTGAGTATATTGGGAAAAAGATGCTAAGGATGAAGCTACCAGGTAACAGGAAAAGAGGAAGGCCTATGATAAGGTTTATGGATGTGTTGAGAGAGGACATGCAGGTGTTGGTGTGACAGAGCACAATGCAGAGGACAGGAAGAAATGGAAACAGATGATCCGCTGTGGCAAACGGGAACAGCTGAAAGAAGATGATGATGATGATGATACATTTTTATGAAAATAGTACAGAGAAGAGTGGAATTTAGTAGGTTATGATGCATTGTGGGATGTTATTGTGAAAAAATGGAATTTGTAATAGAATCAGGAGAGTGTGGATGTCAGCATATCAGAATAATAGAGTGAGAGCGTTAGTGATTGGAGGGGATGAAATGTGGCATAAGACAGGATGTCCCATGAGTGGAATGTTGTTTGCATTGGTAATACATGGGGTTTAAGAGAGAGAAAACCCAGTGAAAACAGTTGTGTGGTATATGAGTGAAGATAAATGGGGTCTTATGTTACCAGTAAAAAGGGATACGGAATATAAAAAGAAAGTTGAAATAGTGTGTTTATTTTTCAGGGAAGAAGAGACAACAATGTAAAAGAGAGGTGAAATTATAGAAAAGTGTGAAGTTGAAATTTATTTGGATAATATTAATGACATAAACAATACAGATATGAATATGATTAAGTATTGATATTATAAGAAAAAGAAAAAAGAATATGTGAGGGGTAGGTAAGAATTTATTTTATGTAATATAAAAAACAACAAAGTAGAACCGACACACCAAACGTACTTCAACGGACTTTAATTGAATTAAAACACAGACTGAGCACTTTCGTCTTATACATGTAAAGACTTCATTAGAGTAATGGTCTGCCATAAGCAAGCTCTAGCTACCGCAGGTTTCTAGATGATGTGCACATCCTGTGGAAAAGAAGCATTGAACAACAGGAATCTTTTTAGGATTTGTGGCAAAATTATACTGCTTTCTTGAAATTTACATAATGAACTGGTATGAGTACTATCAACTACCTAGATATAAGGTTGGATAACAACCTAGTAAACCAATGTTGTTTATCAACTATTCACAGAAAGGAGACTTTTTCTAATACATACCTTCATTTTAACAGCTGCCACTCATTCCATAGTAAAACAGGAAGGGACAGCTTATAGCTTTATAGCTATAGTTATGTATTTTCTTCGTATAGCCTGCTGAAGGGACTGATATGTTTCTCAAAGGGTCCCCGCACTATGGAATAAGCTCCCCATTTGTGTGAAGCAGAGTTCATCCCTGACTCTGTTCAAAAGAAACCTTGATCATTGAATAGGAAATTGCAAATTCACCCCTGGCCTGGCAGCCATGTCTCTGATGGACAGAAGACAACAGTAAGTAAATCAATTCCCCACTAATATACCTCATCTCACACATAACCCTTAGCTACGTCCTTGCTAACATACTCCACCATATAGGTGTCCAAGAAATTCTGGGACAAAACTGGGTTGGAGTGCATGGCTAGGCTTGTTAGGAACTTGGTGGTCATTAGCTTACTATGAACCTATGACCTTATATACATAATTTCTCTTTCAAATTCCTAGCTGCACTTTTGAAACATGTCCTTCTTTGATAGGCCCAGGCACCTACATGAAATTCAGCATTTCCTGTTTTTGCAAAGCCTTCCACCGACTTGATTAGCTGAAACAAGTAGCTGCCTCATAGGCTATTTTAATAGAAAGCAAATTCTGAAGGGGATATAAAATCACATTTTTATTGTAGTAATTGAACGTTCTAAATACCGAGAGTGAAGAGTTAGGGCTGCAAGCTGATTCTTTCCTAGGTGTTCAAACTCCAGCAGAGATGTCTTCTAAATGACAATAATTTATTATAGTTTTTATCCTTCCATGGCTTTCAGTTGGTCATGGAGTCATGCTATAAAAACAACAACCATAAAATTTCCTTGCCATGCGTTATTGCGGATTCCACTTTTCTGACATTCATGACGGGGGCAGATTCATAACGGGGGTAGTAAATATTGTGCTGCTCCTCCCCCACTTCAACCCGACACCACTCAAAACAAACTGCTGATTAAATTCTCTACAAAATTGTTTTCAGAAATAAAATCCAAGTATTAGATCAACGTGAAGCTCGTGGTTTTCTTGCTCGTAACTGTAGAAGGTTGGGTTGTAATAAGTTAACATAACATCTGAAGCATTTCTCCCCGGGCCTCTGCTGAAAATTACCTCCATTCCAAGTCGGACTTTCCTGGTTAGCAAATGTTAAAGATGTAAATAAATAAATAACTCATCAAGAACGAAGCATGGATACTTACAGTATGTAGGGATCCCTGTTTGTCTGAGACTGTGTATATCTCAATATTTCATATTTTCCAAATGCTGTGCGACCATTAAGTTTTGGGGGGGGGGCTTATTTAGATAACATTTTGGCAGTTATGTTCTCAATTTGCTGATAATGAGCACTAGGTATAACAATAATAAATGTTGATGGATGTCCTTATCATTAACATCAGCAGAGATATCCTTAATGTCAGTAAAAGAATTGACTTGTAAATATGCATGTTACAAGAAACAACCCCACACTCACCCTGCTAAATTTATATTCTAACTGCAAGATCGCACAATACTGGGGAAATGGTATATTCCCCAATACCAGTAATGTAGAAGTCTAACACACATGTTGATCATCTCTTTAGTCAATCAAATTGTGTTAGCTAAACAGATGTTGACTTTACCTACATTCATGCAATTAGTGGATCCCATACATAGATACATCTATATATAGCTAAATATAGATAGATAGATAGATAGATAGATAGATAGATAGATAGATAGATAGATAGATAGGTAGCTATAGGTAGACTGACAGATTGTACTAGCAGTGTATTGATCTTGTACATGAGGAAATTAGATATGGCTATTTTCCCTCTCCATGGCTGTCTTCCTACTTTTCTCAAATCCATCATGTTACTCAAAAATTAAAATACCTTTATGTCTGATGAACTAACAACAAAAAGACAGATTATTCAGTTGAAAGCCGCTGAGTCATGACATAGTGTTATAGACCTCCAATTTCTATATTTTTTTTCATGAAATTTAGTGAAAATGTATATGGGGTATAAAAACACAGAAAAAGTAGCAAGATAAAGAATATTTTGTAATCTAGAGAAATTCATTTCTAGTAGCTATAAATATTTCTCTTGAAGAGAAAAATGTCTGTATTACATATTTAGTGTAAGCTTTATTTTGTGAACTAACACATCCAGAAATATAGCATAATCTCCTAGATGAATAAGAAACAGCAAAAGAAATAAAGCGCTACAAAAATAAGTGGATTAAAAATTCTGATGTACTACAGTAGGATAGTACAGGGACACACAAGAAACAAAGAGTCAAAAATTAGTAATGTAGCATACTGCCAAGATGTCACAAATGGCTACTTGCAGCAGGAAGATTGCCATAGCCTACATTTGAAGCTGGCAGGAGTCTCAGACAGTGTGGCACCAGCATTTAGTCATTCTGGGGATGCCCTGAGTGGTAAAGCTGCCAGGAGTTTAATGCACTGATGTAATTGCATCACCTATAAATCATCATGGTTAGTGTGAGAATAAATCCGCCAAGGGATGTAAGATGTTAGAACACACGAGTCAGAACCTTCTTGTGAAGTGATGATGTCATGGATATGTGGGCAGCAGGCCTTAACAAAGACAAAGAAAATATTGCAGTAAATAGCTATGCAAAACTGCACAGAGTAAAATGCGTAAAGGACTGCAATGTAGAGTATAACTATTGCATACAAACAGTTAATGCTTACTGCTTTGCGTAAAGATATGTATCATGATGTCTGGAAATCAATGTACCACAATGCTGCCCACTGGACATGCACATTACATAGTGCATTTTGCATTGGCGAGGTTGGGGCAGACATAGGGCAACTTGTAGGGGTTATACCCCTCAGCCTGTCTAGGAATCTGTGGATATCCCACAGGATGAGCTGGAGAAACTGTTGCTGATGATAAGGAATTCTGTTCTACCCTGCTCAGCCAATTACCAGTGCAATCATAACCAAAATGAGTGGTTTAGAAAATGATGATGATGACAATGTTAATGATAACCGTTAACTTTGCCATGTGGTTACCTACTGTAAAGTCACATATAGTCTTACTGAGTCTGATTACCTGCTCTACAATCACATATAGTCTTACTGAGTCTGATTACCTGCTGTACAGTTACATATAGTCTTACTGAGTCAGGTTACCTGCTATACAATCACATATAGTCTTACTGAGTCTGATTACCTGCTGTACAGTCACAAATCGTCTTACTGAGTCAGGTTACCTGCTATACAATCACATATAGTCTTACTGAGTCTGATTACCTGCTGTACAGTCACATATAGTCTTACTGAGTCTGATTACCTGCTATACAGTCACATATAGTCTTAATGAGTTTAGTTACCTGCTGTACAGTCACATATAGTCTTACTGAGTTTGGTTACTTACTGTACAGTCACATATAGTCTTAATGAGTTTAGTTACCTGCTGTGCAGTCACATATAGTCCTAATGAGTTTAGTTACCTGCTGTACAGTCACATATAGTCTTAATGAGTTTGGTTACCTACTGCACAGTCACGATATCTGTGCTGTCTGGTTACCTACTGTAAAGTCACATATAGTCTTACTGAGTCTGGTTACCTGCTATACAATCACATATAGTCTTAATGAGTCTGATTACCTGCTGTACAGTCAAATATAGTGTTATGGAGTCTTGTTACCTGCTGTACAGTCACATATAGTCTTAGTGAGTTTGGTTACTTAATGTACATTCACATATAGTCTTGCTGAGTTTGGTTACCTACTGTACAGTCACGTATAGTCTTACTAAGTCTGGTTACCTACTATACAGTCATGTATAGTCTTACAGAGTCTTGTTACCTGCTGTACAGTCACATATAGTCTTAGTGAGTTTGATTACTTACTGTACATTCACATATAGTCTTGCTGAGTTTAATTACCTACTGTACAGTCATGTATAGTCTTACTTAGTCTGGTTACCTACTCTATAGTCATATATAGTCTTACTGGGTCTGGTTACCTGCTGTACAGTCACATATAGTCTTACTGAGTTTCTTTACCTGCTGTGCATTCACAGTCTTACTGAGTTTGGTTACCTACTGTACAGTCACGTATAGTCTTATTGAGTCTGGTTAACTACTCTACAGTCGCATATAGTCTTACTGAGTCTGGTTACCTACTATACAGTCACATATAGTCTTACTAAGTACCATTTAATTGATTTTGCATAAAGAAGCCCTTGACCTAGAGTTGTGTCATGAGGATCCTTGTAAGATTACATGGCGGCTGAATGAACAATGTGAGAAACTGCCCACCAGAGCAGTAGGCCAATGATAAAATATAGGAGGAACAGATGTAATGGACAATGTATGTTCCTCTGGTGTAAGATATGTTTTTCTGTTTCTTTCCCTGTGTCATCATTCATTGTTTTTAACCACTGTCAGACCATTACTTGTTGATCTATCATGTAGGTCACTTATCTTATTTCAATAACTATTCAAGTTCTGTCAAACATTGGCTACAGTCTCTGTCTGTGTTTATATGTGATATAGTTAGCATTGTGTTTCTTCATTCAAAGTGACTCCTAAAAGATCTCTTGAATATATAACACAAAATTATTGGTCCTCAGAACTTCTCTCACACTTGTACCTTAATAAAGTGGCATAACTGCTCACAGTAGATTGTGTTTAAATTATAATGATGCTGGACACAGGTTATGCTGCTTCCAGGACTTCACAATGGCACTGATATCCTCAGGATGCACTTCTCATCACATTTATTTAAGGCAAAGCATACAATTTGCATTTTGTTGATATATGAATTTAATTTATGAGTAAGACTATCATGATGTGCTCACTTCTTGAGCTCCATATCAACAGAGACAACAGACTTCTTTGTGCATGGGGGGAATCAGCTAATCTGCTACTCTGTAACACTAGGGTAAATACATGCTTACTGATTCAGATCATATCCTTTAGTACACATAAAATATTAATGCAGAAGGTGATATGGGAATCCTTTTGATACAGTGCCATATGATAAAAGTAAGAAAATTCCACTGGTAATTATTTACTATCAGGAATGAGAAATCATGCAAGTCATAGGTTCACAGGTATATGTGAGTATTAGGGCCTTTGTAAACTTAACAATGCAACCAAAACACTTGTTTTCCTATGTATCAAGGGTGTTTGTTAAGAGGGAGTATGTTCGGACGTTTCTTACAGTTATGAGGGGGTATATTAGTTTGGGCATACTTATCAGACATGGGGGGGCAGCAGACCTGGGGTGAATTTCCAATTTCTCATCCATTGGTCAGGGTTTCAATTAAACAGGGTTAGGGATGGACTTGCTTCACATGGGTGGCAAGCCTGTTCTGGAGAATGGAGATTCTCTGAGATAGATTTCTGTCTGGCCAGCATGTTCTGTTTATGTTGCAAACAAAATTTAAATACTTTGATTGTGTGTTTCTGACGGTGTTCATTTGCAGATGTGCAAAAGGACCATCAGAGATAGATCAGAGGATGCCTTGTATGTCAAACATAGATCTTGTGTCAGTAACCTGCAAGAGACCCAGTGTAGCAATAAGACTTTAAGGTGATCTGTATAGGACAGTACGTTTATACCCTGGATTCTCATGTTAAGGAGACTTTGTGGGGATTCCAGCTATTGCATATGTGTGGTCAGTTACATGCCAAAGGGGGTATTATACTCAATGATGAGTCTGATAAGGACTGAATAAAGTGGCAGCATGATTTCCTTGGACCTGGATGCCATGGCCTTACTTAGAATCTGGGTGACAGAATGATTTTCTTACTATCTTGGCCATGTGTTGGTCAAAAGTCAGATTACTGTCTACATAGTTTCTCAGATCCCTGACTACTGCATTAACTTTTAGGGGTGTATTATTGATGGAGTAATTAGCCTGTGTAGCCATTTTCCCAAAAGGCACTATAATGCATTTCCTGATATTAAATTTTAATCTGTGACTTTAGTACCGGTCATTTGCCTGTGCTAGACCCCCAGGTAAGATGTTTTTGTCATGGGGAGATCTATGATAGCTTTTAATTTATGGTAATCTATGAACTTAGTCATCCAAAGGTCCTTGACATTAGCCTTTACTTCTGAGGAGTAGATGCCAAATAGCAGCAGTCCTAGCATGGAGCTGTAAGATACCCCAGTGGTAACCAGTCTCTTAGTGGAGGTGGCCTCAGCCATCCTGACTTCCTGGGTGCTGTCTCTGATCCAACTGGCAATCCAGTGAGTTATGTATGGGCTTAAACCCAGTTCAGTGAGTTTTGCTCATTGTAGGTGACCTTAGGAGGTGTGCAGTGTGCTCCCACATTGGTGAGGACCAGGTCCAATATTTTTGAACCTCTGGTGGATATGTGCACTTTCTGGTCAATGATATTTATGTTAATAAAGTCCAGGAATCATTGTGCCTTTGAACTTGAGGCAATGTATGTTTCCCAGTCTATAGAGGGGTAGTTAAAGTACCTAATGAATAGGGTATTTATTTTAATGTGAGTGTCTGCAGTAGGTCTAGATATGAGCTATGGGATTCATGGAACAAATGAGGTGACCTGTAGCTTGCTAGGCTATGGTATATGGCTTTGTCTATAGTGATTTGCACGTGGATAAATTTCAGGGCATTGTCCTGTTTAACCAAAGTAGAGTTGCATTATGGATATGGAATGGATTCTGAGTGAATAATGCATATGCTGGGGGGAGGGTTAAATTGGATGGGAGTGGAATCTGACTGCATAATGCTTATGCTTGGGACAGGGTTGCATGATGGAGTCTGAATGAATAATACTGGGTCTGCATGGTGGATGGTAATGGGATATGACTGGATAATGTACATGCTGGGGACAGGTGTGCAGTCTGGTAGGGAGTGGAATCCTGGACTTTGCTTTGATAGGGATGTGTGGTGATGGATAATGGTTTGTACTTTTCCTGGGGCTGGACGATAGAGAAGGGACATGGATGTTCTGCAATTTACTAGACAAGCTTCTTAGGGAATATAGATTGTGACAGAAGTAAAGATTCACAAAGGCTATCTAATTTGCTGAAAAATTGATGGCATGTACAATACATTTAAGAGGTGAAAGCACAAAGCAAGTGCATAGTTAATACAGTTCTGTATATTAGTAAGAAAATAAGGAAATAGATGGAGATATCATGCAGTGTTTGCATGCTGTCAAATGTTCTGTTTCTCTGCCTTCTAGGGTAGTGCTTTGATGGTTTCACTGCAGGTTCTGAGTTACCGTGGTGAATTCATACAGCCAATGACGTGAAAGTTGATGTTAGTAAGGGACTCCGCCAAGATGAATCACTTTAGCTTAAGGTAATAAAATGATTTCTTTAACCTTGTTGGTACTGAAGTTGATTTACAAAATGGAAAATAAAATATTGTCCTGCATATAGCATTTGCTGAAACCTTTTTACATGTATATAATAGCACATTCTTAAGTGATGAGCGTAAACATATCATCTATAAATGGGCTTGACATGGTAGTTGTTCAGCTATTGAATAAAGGTTAATGATTGAATGGTGAATGAATGAATGAATGAATGAATGAATGAATGAATGAGTGCTCTTTAATAAGAGAAGGCTAGATGGCTGTGAGTACATCAGATAGGGAAGCGTTAAGCAGATTCACCAGGATGAATGATAGAGCAAATCTTTGACCATAGGAGGACAGATGATTAAATTTAATTTGCTGCATACCATCTAGTAACCAGGATGCTGGTACCACAGTATCTCTGACAAGAGATACACACAGAAAATGTATACAGTTCACTGACTCACATCTTTGGAGGGGCACAAAAATATTATTCTGAGCTCTTCTGGAGAACCTAGCAGACACTAGATTTAGGAAAGCTGAAGTAAATACACAGTTAATGAAAACTGCAATGTAATAGTGAAATGGGCATCAGCAATTATCACTGGTACCAATATTAAACAACACCGATCACTGTATTTGTACTAGTCAATGCTGCTCAGAAAAGAAACGTAGTAGTAATTGCTAGAACTATATGTTCACTGACATGCAAGTTAGTTAATTCAGAGACAGTTCTGCAATTTCTAGCTAAATAGACCACACAGACTAGGCAATGTATAAATTTAACTTTCCTTTTGTATAAATTTCTTTGTTGTTCTTAATAGTAATTTAAAGTAATTAGGTAAGCCTAGGTAAGACAAAGAAGTATTCGATTAGATTCTTAATGAACTTTTCTTTGTGTTAAGTATAAGCATTGTTTCTATTTTATTTTTAAATAATAATTATTTGGTTTAAAACAATTAATTTGTTTTATAATAAAATTTT
Source organism: Protopterus annectens (assembly GCF_019279795.1). Lineage (NCBI taxonomy): Eukaryota > Metazoa > Chordata > Ceratodontiformes > Protopteridae > Protopterus > Protopterus annectens. Next base: position 703,964,601 of record NC_056748.1, read on the forward strand.
TATGGTTGTTTTTAACTTTGAAATAACAATATTCTTATTTTTTACAGTTCAAACTTTTGTTAGGAGACTAGTTGCTGCTTTTTGGTATTTCATTGTTTAACACTTAAATATGTAATTATTCTATTCACTAATTATGTTAATCATTGGTTGATTAATCTATTAGGCTTAATTCCTATGTATATAAGTAAGGGGGTTACTTGTTTTAATTGTCTGATGAAGTTTGGTCACATGTACCAAACAAAAGCGCTTACACTTTGTGGTAAATAAAAGTTTGGTCGTGCAGCTGGTGTTCCTGGCCTCATCTGTTGGATTTGTGTTTACTGGTTATATTTATTCTTGGTTTTTGGTAAATAGACCACACATTCTGAAAGATGTATACCGATGACATAGTGCTCACTAGGCATTGGAAATCAGCTCATGAACTCTCTAAAAAACTGAAGTTTGATTCTGATACTTTAAAACTGGTTAGCTAACAACAAACATTCTAGTATCAGTAAGACTACTCTCATGCTGTTTAGCACAGCTCAAAAGAGTAAATGTGTTCCTATCTCTGCTATCACTGATCCCTATTTTAACATTTTGCCTACAACCACCTGTCAAAGATACTTGGGAACTGTGTTATATCCTTCTCTGTCTCTGTTTTGCTATTCATGTAGAGACCCAAATTAACAAAGTTCTAGGACAACTTAAAATAGCCTATTCAAGACCCAGTCTCCTTATTCTAGATGCCAGGCACTCCATGACCATCAATGTACTCATTCTGGGGTTGAATATAGACTGGCCCTTATTGCTGTAAACTCACCTGCTAATATCACATTATTAGAAACCACTGAGAATAAAATGCTATGCTTCAGCAACCTAGCTAATAGTAGAAAACACCACTTTACTACAGTAAAGAATGGTAGATGGCTTACAAATTTAGCAAGAAATGAGCTACCGCTTAACACCCTTACTTACATGCTCCTTAATACATCTTTAAAAAACAGACTCTTTAATAGGGATTGTAATTATACTCTTAGAAATACAGATGGAACTCAGTTAGCCAAACTCCCTTACAAATTAGTCACAACTGAAGAAGCCTTCTCTAAAAATACACTTTCCAGTTGGAACAAACTTCCAAAAGAAATAAGACAAGTGAACAAACTTACAACTAAAAAAAATCTGATAAAACACAATCGCTTCTAAGTGTTTTAGAGATGTTGGTTAGAAAGCACTTATGAGGCAAGGAACAATTATGCAGTCCATCTATTGGCTTAATACTAATTCAGCTTTTATCATATTCTTTGAAATGATTCTTTGGAATCGAACTCTTAAATTAATTTGCTCAGTCGGTAATGAATTGTGTCTACCTGGAAATTCCAAATGATCTGCTCCTAAATGCAAATCCAATACTGTGCTATATTTTCAACAATATTTTCATCTGTAGTTCTACATATTTTATGTTTAGTTGTATTTTCAGGCCTTCCTGGCCCAGGTCATAACTGAAAAGGGTCCTTGGACCATAGGTTCCTAGGTGTATACTAGACTAATAAACACAGAGGCCTTTATAAGCCTAGCCATGCATCCCAAATGTATCCAGCAAGTTTTGGAGCCCTAGATTTTATTTTATGGTGTATACATAAGTTAGGGCATAGATGATCAAGCAATTACTTGCTGCCTCTGTTCATTAGAGACATAGATGCCACACCAAGGGTAAATTTCTGATTTCCCATCCAAGTTATGCTTGAATAGAGTCAGAGAGGAATTCTGCATTAACATGGATGGGAAGTCTGTTCCAGGGAGGGGGTATTCTCTGAGAAATGTAGCTGTCCCTCCAACATGTCCTATTTATGTTGCAAGTAAGGTTTAAGTCCCTGGATTGGATAGTTCTGATGATATTTGTTTTGCGGATATGCAAGATGTAAATCAGAGTGGGATCCAGGGCTGCCCTGTATACTAGACATAGTCTGCCCTCAATAGTCTGTAGGACATGTTGTTAATGCCCTGTATTCTAGTTGTTGTATGTGTTTGGTCAGGTGCATACCAAAGGGTGCAGTGAACTCAATGATGGGTCTGATGAAGGCTAAATACAGTGGAATAATGACTTTCTTGGACCTAGATGCTATACCCATTCTTATAAGCTGACCAGCTTAGAATAATTTCCTGACTAGGTTAGACATGTGTAGGTCAAAAAACAGTTTTCTGTCTAAGTATTTCCCCAAATCCTGGACTGCAGGGTCTACCCTTATGCTATCAATGAGGTAGTTTCCTGGGGTGGCCAACATCCCAAAAGCACTATTATGCATTTCTTGCATAATTATGATTATGGCACCAGTCATTTTCTATGTTAGCCCTTCTTGGTGGATATTAGTGTCCTATGGGTATTCTATGACAGCTCCAGGTTTGCAATCATCTGCAGATTTGGTCATCCAGAGATGTTGGCCTTGACTTCTGAGAAGTAGATGCCAAAAAGAAGAGGACCAAGTACAAAGCTCTGAGGGACTCATCCAGTGACCTCTGTGGAGGTAGATTCCCCTATCCTAACTCGTTAGGTCCTATCTGAGAGATAGATGGCGATCCAGTGGATAACATAGGGGTCTTTGCCAATTCCATGAGTTTGTTTACAATGCCTGAGTGGAATACTGTATCAAGTACCTTAGCTAGATCAAGATAGACAGTATGCACCATTTGCCCTCATCCATTGTTTTGCTGACATTCTCAAAGAAATCCACCCTGTTTAATAGGAATGACAAAACCAAACTGAGTTGGATCCAGTATCTGAATGTTTCCTATGTCATAATTTATCAAATCCATGATCAGTCTTTCCATGGCTTTATACATAAGACTAATAAGATTTATTGGTTGATAGTTTCCTGGGTCCTTGGACGGCTTGCATAGTGATAACAGTAGCAAACCTCCCTTTATTCAATATGAGTGGGCATGATAAGTCATACTTCATTCTATTTAGGAGGTATCCTGGGATGTTATCAGGTCCCATTGATGCAGTGTTTTTGGCCTTGGAGAGTGCTTTAAGGATCTGTTTGTTAGTGATAATTGGGGTAGTAATAGTTGGGGTATTTCTTGAGTGGTGTCTGGGGTTGAGAGTTGGGTAAAATTGGAGCCAAGTTTATTGGCCAGTAGATTTGCTATAACCTTTTTATCGTAGAAATGACTTTCTTTACAACTAGTTCACCACATCAGGATGCAGATATAGCTAAAGACTTATGACTGTCCTTAGCCTAGAAGGCTATTTTTACTTCATACTTAGATTTGGTAGACTTAATTAGTCCCTTGAGCTGCATATTCAGTTTAATGAGGAAGTTCTTACCCTGTTGGGGATTGCACTTCCTATTTTCAGATATGATTTTCTACCTTCTGTTGTAGGAACTATTAATGCTGGGATTCCACCAGGGTGGCTTGTTTTTTGAGTTTGCCCTTTGCTTACTTTGGGTAGGCACCATTGCCTCTATGCTACTGTATACATGACTGATAAAAGTTTTTGTGAACAACTCTGTATATGCAGCAGTGTTCCCTGGGATGGGGGGGGGCTTTAAATTTTACCATGGTGTCACTTAAAAGTACAAAGATTGCCTTGGAATGATTTCTAAGAATTCTACGGCTATCTGGTGTAACAGGCTTTATTTTTATTTAGAAGGAGACAGCTTTATGGTCCAACCTGACAAGTGACAATGTTACATATGGGCAGGTGCAACATTACCCCATATATCTGAGGACTTAGTCAAGGATGTTTACATCCGTAGTGGTTATTCAGACTAGCTGGTACATGGTGCTCATATTAAAAAAATACAGAAATCTTTGGGCCTGCAAGTCTGAGGTCATATATGATTCCCATTTTATAATGGGGTAGTTCAATCCTCTTAGGAGTACTGTGTTGAGTTGAATAAGGAGTGAGCGCAATTCATTTAAGTAAGTGGTGTGAGTTTCCTGGGTCATAGAAGGGGACCTATTGCATGTAAAGATATGGTATGGTACGTTCCTTATGGTACATTGTACATGCAGAAGCTCAAGTGCTTCATACTGCATAACTAGCCTTGAGGTGTGTTTACTTTTGACAAAAACTGAGACACGTCCATCTTTTGTCCCTTTCTGTGCAGTAGCTGACATAACCATGTAAAAAGAATTATAGCCCTGCACTGCTGGGGTGCTCTCCATGGCTTTAAACCATATTTCATTACCTACACAGATGTATTTATTCTCCAAGGCAAGGGAATGGTGTTTTTTGTTTAGAAACCAGGCATGGAGTAGCATCACTTTTAAATTATCCTGAGTTGGTTTAGTTATGTTGGATGGTTTATCAGGTTGGTAATGCCTTTGCCTAAAAAAGGCACTATGGGGTAGACAAAGTTTTAGCCAATATTCAAAAGTCTAAATGGGACAGGTGCTGAACAACATTGGTGAAGAAATGTTGTTTGTCAATGATATCCTCCTAGACTAACAAATAAAGTACCCCCTTCAAATAACACCAAAAACTGAGCCAACTGTTAAAGTCAATTACCTTTTGTTTATATTGTGGCATCATCCTTGCTGAAGGTAAAATGGTGATCAATGCTAGCCACATACCAGCCTGGGGCACCCAGTTCAAGAGGTCCCTCACATCTGTCTTCATATAGTCCAAGGAGGTTATTTTACACCCATGTGGGCAATGACTGTGTCGTACTGGTATTTGTGGTTCACTGACTTGAGTGCCTGCATGATCTGGTGTATCCTGGCTCTCAATAAGTAACTGACTGTAACCCTCTCTTTGCTCAGCTTGGAGAGTAGGACATTGGTATGCCTTACAATGAAGGCTCCTGTGATCAAGGTATTGGATTGTGAGATTGTCTGCTTTATGGGCTTAGACAGTGAGGCACGGTGAGGTGTGACTGATTGTGCCATGGTGGAAGTTGCTGCAGTGATGTGTTTTTGAGGTTGCTCAGTATGCTTATTGTGACTTTTGAATCTGAGAGACCTTTGAGGTTTAGGTAGATTACTTTTAAGGGCCTCACCATGTGTGAATATGTGTGTCTGTCCTGTAGTGTGTGTAGCAGATATTGTGTGTTGTGTGTTTATGACAACCTGTTTGGTAATTGCAATTGTCTTATGTGAAAGGATTGCCTCCAAAGACAGAGTATAAGTACATGTCTCAAATACTGTATCAGACTGAGAATTAGATGGTTGTCAGCAAACATGAGATAATTTATACATTGTCTCAGGATGCCCCAGTTCTACCAGGCTGGCTACAGAAACAGAAGGAAAATGCATATTCATGGTTTCAGGATTCAGTGTACTGGGCTTCAGTGGGAGTGGTACCAATTGGATATTTAGGGTTGTTAAGAAGTGGTACCAAGCGGGTATTTAGGGCTGTCAACAGTGCCAAATGTACTTGGTTCTATACTCCTGTTGTAACTACTGTATGAGAGAACCAAAGGAGATTTTAGCTTATTTTATTTGGATTCTAAAGGTGTAAGGAATATAATCTTAATCCAAGGTCAAGTCTTAAACTTTAAGTCTAGTGGAAAGGCATTCCTACTTTTATTATTTTATTTAACATTTGTTGACCAGGAAAGTCTGACTAGGACAGTGCCTGTTTTCAGCAGAGTCCCGGAGAGAAATGGTCCAGATGTATGTCTTTGGAATGTGGGAGGAAACCCACAAGAGTGGAGGTATGACATGCAGACTCCACACAGAAGGCACCCCAGCTGAGAATCGAACCAGAGAGTCTTCTGTTATGAGGCAACAGCATTAACCACTGCACCACTGCACTGTCAAGTAAAGTAGATGAGATCCAAATGGTAGGAGCTTTCAAAGCTCAATTTACGATAGGGGCGGGCAGGTCAAAAAAAAAACACAGATTTAAAAAGCAGAGCAACGAATGAGGAGTTGGATGGGAAAAATACCAGCAGATAGTCAAACAGCACTTGTAGTTTTTGCCTGTCTTGATTTTTGTCAGGAAAGCGAAGGTCAAAGATATAGTTTGCATACTTAAGTATCACTCAACAAACAAAATAACTAATGGAAAAACACGTCAAATGTGACTAGATAATTAAGTGCCTGTCTCTCATATAGAATAAAATCATTAGGCCAAACAGATTTCTCAAAACAGAAAATAAAAATGCAAAAGAAACAGTTATGCAGAAAGCAGTTTATCAGTTAAAGCAGCTACAGTTCAGAGACAAAAAGAGATTCACCTACTTCATCTACCCAGTTAATAAATGTTAAACAAATGCCTTTAATTAAGGTAATGCTGGCTTTGCTGTGTTCTAGATTAAGAAGGAAGGGTGGAAACATGATGCATGTATGTTTATGCATGTGTGTAAGCATGTCACTGTAAGAGACCCTTTGAAATGTCTGAAGCAATAAATAAAGGTCGCACATATTGTGCTGCTTTCCCTAAAGATTTATCTTGTATCAGCTGTAAAATGAAATGCTGTTCAAAAATATAACATGGCCCTCCTGTACTTTATTCATTTCCTTGAGGTATTTAGATGTTTTTCATCTCTTTATAGTTCCTACCAGAGCTGGATCCAGCACTAGGAGCCCTAGGCAGTTCATTGGCTGGGGAAGGGGGCTGCAGACAGGGCAGGGGATGCTACAACACTTTATTTTAATCATAAAAAAGGAAAAAAAAAACTTATGTTTCTTTTTTTAAGGACACACTTATGGCACACTTAACTTTCCCCTTACTGTGTGCATTACACACATGGAGCCATACTCTGTGTGATGCACACACATTTAAATGTAGCTTTCCCCTTCTTTCCCACTCACACATAATTCAACAATACATATGTATGTTGAGAAAGGTGTGTGTGTGAAATATCCTAGTTAGGGATGGCAGGTAAGTTAATTTACCCAGGCTCAAACCCTGTATGTCAGTTACAGGTAACAAGAGTTTAAATATTCTATACTATCAGACTATGCGTTTCAGTGAATTTTAAAGGAATTTTGATTTTCACTGTTTTTTCAAGGATTTGTGACCTTCAGTGCATTTTCATAAATTGTGAGTTTCAGTGCATTTTTAAGAAATTTTGAGCTTCAGTGCATTTTCAGGGAAGTGTGCGCTACAGTTTTTTTTGAGGAATTGTGAGCTTCAAGGGAAGAGAAGTTTACTGCCACTCATGCTAAGTCTGTTTTCAATGTGCAACTCTTTTATTTAGCAAATGGTCATCACTGTTTGTGCTAGAGAATCTGAAAGCAGTGCTAGTAGCACAACAAGTAGTGTACTTTGTTTTGATGCAGAAGGCTTTGGGTTCTACTCCCACGTAGGTGGATTGCTGATGTGGTATTGTACTTTAAGGAGGGGTGGGGGTGCTGCAATCTTGAGTGTCACCTTCTTTGGGTAGATGCCTAGTAACTACTAACCTATTGTCAGTTTGCCATCCAATTCCTATTGCAGTATTACCAGTTTATATTTTTTTAATGTAACATAGGCAATTTATTCTTCAAAAGCAACCTTTTCATGAGTTACATATCTCTGTAATATGGAATTATTCAGATGACTTTTACTTCTGCAGAGATTGTGCATATTAACTGATATTTGTGGATTGTAATGACAGATGTTTGAGTAGCCTTTTATGGTTCAAAGTTCTTGAAATGGGCAGTTTTGTCATTATTGGTTCATACATTTTGTTTCATTGCTTACTGGTAAAATGTTCAAAACTACAAATGTAAAACACATTCTTGAAGGTGGCACTGTATTATACAAAGAATATAATTTAATACAATCAGGAAGGTGAATAAAAGAACACATGCATGTATGCATGATCCTAAAAATGTCTCCAAGGGACCCATGGTTTGAAAACTGCCCCAAGGTAAATTTAATCTGTCACTGGCCAAGATGCATTGTTTTGAATATGGGTTTCAATGCCATTTCAGAGAATGTAAGTTTCAAGGGCAGATACATTTACTGTTCATGCTAGGTTTGTTTTCATTGTGAGACTGTATCATTTTATTTAACAAATAGCCATTAGTGTTTGTGCTGTAAAATTTGAAATAAAATTTAAAAAAACGTGTCCAAGGGACCTATGGTTTGAAAACTGCCCTAAAGTAAATTTAATCTGTCACTGGCCAAGATGCATTATTTTGAATATGGATGTCAATACCATTTCAGTGAATGTGAGTTTCAAGGGAAGATACGTTTACTGTTCATTCTAGGTTTGTTTTCATTGAGACTGTATTGTTTTATTTAGCAAATGGCCATTAGTGTTTGTGCTGTAAAATTTGAAATAAAAGTTTTAAATTAAATAGAAATAGTTATAATCATTGTAGATGTAAATAAGAAACTAATATGCACACTGACAGCTGTATGTGTGTGATGGGTGTGTTGTGATGAACCATAATCCATTACCCTGCCTATGTCCTCATTTGACTATGATCCATTACCCTGCTTAGGGCCTCATTTGACCATGAGCCATCTCTGCTTCCTACTGTTATCATTTGTTTTAGCATTTACCACTATATCTTTAAAGAATAATAGTGGGGTTTTGCTTTTATTTTTGTTGCCTTGCTTTATATAAAACCTTTTTTTTGCTTACTTGATAGTACATTTTACTCTTCACAGGTTTTGCCCCTCTAACCTTTTTTAATAGTCTCTTGGGACACTCTCCCATTTGTTCAAGAGAGAAGGAACAACTTTTACAGAAGGGTAAAAATAGGACTGCTATAGTTTCAGTTGAAAATCTGTCATTTCAGCAATGCATTCAACAAATATCCAGATGTGCCATAAGTCTATTAAAAAGTACACTACACATGCACTTTTCTGGATGTATGTAACGCTGAAGGTCATTATTTAATAACAGTTAATTAGGAGATGTGGGTTGGACCCTCAGGGATGAGTTAAGGCAGGCACTGGGTGGCAGTGAAGAGTTACCAAATAGCTGGGTAACTACAGCAGAGCTAGTAAGGGAGATGGCTAGAAAGGGGCTTGGTATCACATCTGGACAAAGGAAGAACGATAAGGAGACATGGTGGTGGAATGAGGAAGTACAGGAGAGTATACAGGCAAAGAGGTTGGCAAAGAAGAACTGGGATTGTCAGAGAGATGAAGAAAGTAGACAGGAGTATAAGGAGATGAGGTGCATGGCAAAGAGAGAGGTGGTGAAGGCTAAGGATAAGGCATATGAAGAGTTGTATGAAAGGTTGGACACTAAGGAGGGAGAAAAGGACCTGTACTGATTGGCTAGATGGAGGGACCGAGCTAGGAAAGATGTGCAGCAGGTAAAGGTGATAAAGGATAATGAGGGAAATATACTCACAAGTGAGGAGAGTGTGTTGAGGAGATGGAAAGAGTACTTTGAGGGGTTGATGAATGAAGAGAATGAGAGGGAGAGAAGGATGGATGATGTAGGGATAGTGAATCATGAGGTACAATGGATTAGCAAGGAGGAAGCAAGGACATCTATGAAGAGAATGAAGAATGGAAAGGCTGTTGGCCCAGATGACATACCTGTGTAAGCATGGAGGTGTTTAGGTGAAATGGCAGTGGAGTTTTTAACCAGATTGTTTAATGAAATCTTGGAAAGTGAGAGGATGCCTGAGGAATGGAGAAAAAGTGTTTTGGTGCCGATTTTTAAGAATAAGGGTGAAATGCAGAGCTGTAGTAACTACAGAGGGGTAAAATTGTTCAGTCACAGCATGAAGTTATGGGAAAGAGCATTGGAAGCAAGGTTAAGAAGGGACGTGATGATTAGTGATCAGCAGTATGGTTTCATGCCAGGAAAGAGCACTACAGATGAGATCTTTGCTCTGAGAGTGTTGCTGGAGAAGTTCAGAGAATGTTGGAACAGGTTGCATTGTGTTTTTGTAGACTTAGAGAAAGCATATGACAGGGTGCCTAGAGAGGAGTTGTGGTATTGTATGAGGAAGTCAGGAGTGTCAGAAAAGTATGTAAGAGTAGTACAGGATATGTACGAGAGTAGTGTGACAGCAGTGAGGTCTGCGGTAGGAGTGATGGATGAGTTTAAGGAGGAGGTGGAGTTACATCAAGGATCAGCTCTGAGCCCTTTCTTATTTGCAATGGTGATGGACAGGTTGACAGATGAGATCAGACAGGAGTTCCCTTGGACTATGATATTTGCAGATGACATTGTGATCTGTAGTGAGAGTAGGGAACAGGTGGAGGAGACCCTGGAGAGATGGAGATATGCTCTAGAGAGAAGAGGAATGAAGGTCAGCAGGACTAAGACAGAATATATGTGTGTGAATGAGAGGGAGGATAGAGGAATGGTGAGGATGCAAGGAGGACAGGTGGCGAAGGTGGATGAGTTTAAATACTTGGGGTCAATAGTTCAGAGTAACGGTGAGTGTGGAAGAGAGATGAAGAAGAGAGTACAGGCAGGATGAAGTGGGTGGAAAAGAGTGTCAGGAGTGATTTGTGACAGATGAGTACCTGTAAGAGTGAAAGGGAATGTCTACAAGAGGGTAGTGAGACCAGCTATGTTATATGGGTTGGAGACAGTGGCATTGACAAAAAGGCAGGAGTTTGAGCTGGATGTGGCAGAATTAAAGATGTTAAGATTTGTACTGGGTGTGACGAGGGTGGACAGGATTAGGAATAAATATATTAGAGGGTCAGCCCAGGTTGGAAGGTTTGGAGACAAAGCCAAAGAGGCACGATTACGTTGGTTTGGACATGTGCTGAGGAGGGATGCTGAGTGTATTGGGAAAAAGATGCTAAGGATGAAGCTACCAGGTAACAGGAAAAGAGGAAGGCCTAAGATAAGGTTTATGGATGTGGTGAGAGAGGACATGCAGGTGGTTGGTGTGACAGAGCAAGATGCAGAAGACAGGAAGAAATGGAAACAGGTGATCTGCTGTGGCGACCCCTAACGGGAACAGCCGAAAGAAGATTATGATGATAATTGGAGCCTCCTTTCAATATTTCATTTGAAATTCACACTGTTTTTTATGTTGAAAAATTTCAGACTTTCAGTGAGACTCTTCAGAAGACTTCCGCGGTGGTACAGCGGTAGCATTGTTGCCTCACAGCAAGAGGTTCTCCTGTTTGATTCTCGGCTTGGGTTGGGAGTGCCTTCTGTGTGGAGTCTGCATGTCCTCCCCATGGTCGAGTGGGCGTTAGAAAGACATGCGTTGAATGGGCATGCCTTGGTTGAAGGTTGGGCTTCGGGCTGGCAACTCGACACCATAAAAACCAACTGCCAATCACTAGCAGACCGGAGTTCCGCTGTGGCGACCCCTAACCGGGAAAAGCCAAAAGACAAACAACAACAAGTTGGACTCTTCAGAAATTGCAATGTAGCTCTGTTTTTAACAATCTTAATACTATATACTTCCCACCCAAATACTATCATACCTATAGCGTCTCACCTTCCTTTCATGAACAACTGAAACTTTTCTTTAAACTAAAATATCTCACACTCCACTAGCTCACCCTTAATAAACTCCAATCTGACATACACCCAAACCCAGGTCCCACCCTTTCTACTACTGCCGAACAAAATCATCCTCCAAACTCTATCAATACTAACTACCCCATCACACCACTTAAATCATCTAACTCAGACCTACTTATAATACATTTTAATCTTTGAAGCCTCCTTAATAAAATTCAAGAATTCCATGCTACCCACTATACTCCCAGACATAGCCATAATTACTGAAACCTGGCTAAAGCCACATATAAAAACTGAGTTACTTCCTCCTGGCTATTGTCTTACTAGAAAGGATAGATTATCCAAACATGGTGGTGGTGTTGCCATAATGTACAAGGACCACCTCAACTTAGTTTAGCTATCAACTGCACCACCTCAAATTCCTACAGCTGAAATATTACCAACAAGTTTACAAATCAACTCCCAAATATCCATTATCTTAATGGCCATCTATCTGCCACCCACTAATAACCTCTCACACATTGAAAACATCCTAGAATGGACATCCTCCAACTTTTCTCCAGAAACTATAATACTTAATGATTTTAATCTTGACTGGTTTTCTTGTTCCTTTAACTCGCCTTCCAACTTTATCAACCTTTATGCTTTTTCTCAAAATATTTCTCAATCTACAAGCATAGATAAAATCACAAACAAGCATTCTGTACTTAACTGGATCTTAACAAATAAATCCAATTATAACTATGACACAGGTTGTCTCCCTGATTCTCTTAGTGACCACCACCCCACCTACCTTATCAGAAAACATACACAGTGTATAAATAATACTATATATCGATATATACGTAATAAAAAACAATTTCCCCCATCTCTATTTAACACCCTATTACATGAATATGACTAGTCATCCCTAAAAACTCTATAACTGGATCTTGCAGTTGAGTACTTTAATAATGCATTCCTGCAAACTCTAAATAATCTTGGTCCTTTCAGGAAAATTTGTTTCAAGTCCAAAGAACTTCTCTTCTTATCTAAAGAGACTATCATCCTACTTAAACATCAGGACAATGCTGGACCCACTATTGCAAAGACAAGAATAGTAACAATTACACAACCTATCGACAGCTCAGAAATCATCCAAAAAACAGATTAGACATGACAAAAAGACTTACTTCCAAACATGCCAACTAAAATAGGAAAACTGTCCACGCCACCCCCAATAACTAGCTACACTAATGACTGTATAGCTACACAATTCAACACCCACTTAATCACCTCCATCATCTCATTAATAGACAACAATGTCAGTTCCACACTTTCCTTACCACCTCCCTCCACTAACTGCAATACTCTTTCTTTCTCTCTTAAACCAGTCCAGACTAATTATATACAAAACCTCCTAACAAAAATAAAACCATGTACTCCTACTGCAGACTAGTTACCTGATGAATTTCTTAAACTTGCTGCTAAATCCATGTCTTATCCTATATCTATTCTTATTCACCGCTCTATCTCTGAAGAGTATGCCCCCCTGCTTTGGAAAATATTCATGTCATAGCCTGCATAAAGGAGGCCCCTCTACTGACCTTTCCAACTACAGGCCCATAGGTATACTTTCTCTACTTGCCAAAATCTTAGAAAAATGCCTACATAAACAGACATTAGACCACCTCCTAACACATAACCTTCTAATTTCTACTCAGCATGGCTTCAGCCCCAAACATAGTACCAATACTGCCCTATTAGGTTTCACAAACACTGTAAACCACCTCAAAAACAATAACCACCTTGTCTCTGCCACCTTCCTTGATATGTCAAAAGTCTTTGACAGTGTATCCCATCAAATACTCCTAAACAAACTTGCTTCTCTTAATTTCAGTTCCAATACCCTACAGTAGTTCCACAGCTACTTCTCCAGCCTTAAACAATCCACCATATTGGAACACAAACTATCATCCCTTTTGCCCATCATTGTTGGCGTTGCACAAGGCTCCGTCTTAGGCCCACGTCTGTTTATTATCTTTACTAATCATCTTTATACTGCAGCTTCACCTGCCTCTATTACTTAATATGCTGATAATGTGTCCTTTATTTGTGCTGCCCTCTCCTTATATGAACTCCAAGTAAAGTCTCAGACTGGCCTACATAACATTGAGAAATACCTCTCAGAACACCATCTCATTCTAAACCCTAACAAGACCAAATTTATGGTATTTTCTAATTCCTCCAATAAAAAACAACAAACTCATATCTCTTTCTTCACCTCTAATGGAACAAAAACTGGCCCTTTCGAACATACTAAACTCCTTGGTGTTACCTTAGACTGCAACCTAAAAGTTGACAGACATATCACTCTAACAATCAAAAAGTCCACGCAATATTAGGTGCTGTTTGCAGGACTAAACCGTATCTCACTAATCATGCAAGAATAACTACTGCCAGAACTCACCGACTTTACACCCTACTCTGTTGTTCTCAAGTCTTCACAAACCTTCGTACATCTGAACGGAATATCCTAGAAGCTTGCTATAATAAAATCATCAAATTTGTGGCTAATCTTCCCCACAGAATTCACCACTGTATCACCCTACAAAAACTAAACTGGATTGAACTCCCAAACCTACAAGCCCTAAACCAGCGAATAGTAGCTCACTCCGTTATCCATAAACCTGACTATTGCCCAGCCCTATCCAACCTCGTACAACCCTATTCTAATCTTACCTCACTCAGGTCAGCTGACAAAAGCTTGCTCAAAGTTATCAAAACCCACAACTCTTTTGGCGATTCCTTATACAGCTCCCCAGCATCTACTATCTATACCGAATACACATAGCTTCAAATAGCTTCTTACTAATTATTTCTCCAATCGCTGGTTGTGCTCCTGTACTTCCTCTGGCCAAGCAAATACACTCCCCTACTTCTGTCTTTCTGCTTATTCTAACTCAATATCGATTGATTTTATTGTTTGTCTTATTGACGTCATACTTGATGTTTAGATTGATTTTTTTTTATTTTATCAGCTGTTATTAACTTGATCTGTACTGTACTATGTAATTATTGTAAATTTCTTAGTAATCTTTTTGTATTGTAACATGCATATCTGACTATAAATATTGTAATCTTTACTTTGGGAGCTTTCCTCCCAAGGTCTCCGCTGAAAACGGGGCTTTGTTTCTCAGACACTACCTGGTTAACAAATGTAAATAAATGAATAAGATGTTATTGCTTAAACAATCATTTTTTTATAGACCCCAGTTGACTAAAGCATTACAAAAATCAGAGGCAGTCATGGAGATATGTTCAAAAGAGTAATGACTTGGGTATCTGAAGCCCTGGCAGGGAGGGATGGACATGCCTATCCCAGGAGGACAGAGTATATGTCAAGATGCTCCATGAAAGGAGGCATGGTCAGTGGGTGTATGTCAAGATGCACCATGAAAGGAGGCATGGTCAGAGCATGTATGTCAAGGTGCTCCATAAAAGGAGGCATGGTCAGTGGGTGTATGTCAAGGTGCTCCATGAAAGGAGGCATGGTCAGAGCGTGTATGTCAAGGTGCTCCATGAAAGGAGGCATGGTCAGAGGGTGTATGTCAAGGTGCTCCATGAAAGGAGGCATGGTCAGAGGGTGTATGTCAAGGTGCTCCATGAAAGGAGGCATGGTCAGAGGGTGTATGTCAAGATGCTCCATGAAAGGAGGCATGTTCAGAAGGTGTATGTCAAGGTGCTCCATGAAAGGAGGCATAGTCAGAAGGTGTATGTCAAGGTGCTCCATGAAAGAAGGCATGGTCAGAAGGTGTATGTCAAGGTCCTCCATGAAAGGAGGAATGGTCAGAGGGTGTATGTCAAGATGCTCCATGAAAGGCGGCATGGTCAGAGGGTGTACGTCAAGGTGCTCCATGAAAGGAGGCATGGTCAGAGGGTGTATGTCAAGATGCTCCATGAAAGGAGGCATGGACAGAAGGTGTATGTCAAGGTGCTCCATGAAAGGAGGCATGGTCAGAGGGTGTATGTCAAGGTGCTCCACGAAAGGGGGCATGGTCAGAAGGTGTATGCCAAGGTGCACCATGAAATAAGGCATGGTCAGAGGGTGTATGTCAAGGTGCTCCATGAAAGGAGGCATTGTCAGAGGGTGTATTTCAAGGTGCTCCATGAAAGGAGGCATCTTCAGAGGGTGTATGTCAAGGTGCTCCATGAAAGGAGGCATAGTCAGAGGGTGTATGTTAAGGTGCTGCATGAAAGGAGGCATGGTCAGAGGGTGTATGTCAAGGTGCTCAATGAAAGGAGGCATGGTCAGAAGGTGTATGTTAAGGTGCTCTATGAAAGGAGGCATGGTCATAGGGTGAATGTCAAGGTGCTCCATGAAAGGAGGCATAGTCAGAGGGTGTATGTTAAGGTGCACCATGAAAGGAGGCATGGTCAGAGGGTGTATGTCAAGGTGCTCCACAAAAGGAGGTGTGATCAGTGAGTGTATGTCAAGGAGCTCCATGAAAGGAGGTGGTGTCCATAGAGGGCAGTAAACTGAGGATAAAATTGATGAGCACAGAAAGAGGCAGTAGGAAATGAGGATACATCATTAAATTAGGAAATCACTCCAGCAGAAACAGATGCCTGCATTATCCTCCAGGACTCCCTTAAGATCCCTTGCTGGCCCCAGCCTCAGGGAGAAAGTCTGAGAGCAGAAGGCCTGGAGATTGATGGGGGCACTAAAATGCTGGGAAAGGGTGAAGCAAAAAGGGGAAGGAAAAAAAGAAAATCCCCTGGATTCTGCAAGCCCTGCACAGTGTGCAGGACTAGTGCAGGAGCTCCAGCAGGCAATATGTCTGCAATGCGATCCAGGCATAACCTGCAGGGACATGCATGAGCACTCCTGCACTAGTCCTGCATGGGCTCAGCCCCTGTATGCAAATTACTTCATTTGCAGGAGAAATTCATACAAATGAGGTGAATGTGTGATCCAGGAAGCTGGAAACCGGCCATGCAGGACTAGTGTAATCTGCATAAATGTACTCCACCAGTAACGGAGTACATTTCTGCAAATTACAAAAGGGAGCCATGACAGCTCCAAATAAATGGTGGATATCATGTAGAAAGCATGCCAGTGGCCAACTATAAGGCCATTAGCATGGAAAACATTTGCAAAAACAAAAAAAATCAACTTTTATTTTATTTTTTTTTAGCCGATCTCAGCTGTTTAAGCATAGGTCAGTGGCACACAAATGGGATCAGCTGGAAAATAAGAAAAAAACCCCATAAAATAAGCATTCTAACCAAAATCACTATTTTGCCATTATACCCAATGGCAGGCAGAAGACAACATGGCCAGTGAATAATGTTTGCTAAGGGGGAAGGCTCAGTGTGGGACATGTAACTATGCATCAGGCTATCCTATGCAAATAAGGGGAATGATACTGAATCTCAGATTTCCCCTGCATGCCAGTCAGCACCCAACAGTGTAAGAGCAGGAATAGCTTGGTGTAAGCCTAGGAGTTAGCTGACATCATAGGGGTGTGTGTCAGGCATACTGTAGGCAGATTGGAGCCCTGTGGCTCGGGTTTGCTACTAGCTTAGCAGAGCTAAGCAAGGGGGTGTATCTGAGGCTGCCTAGCACTCTGTACATTGCCTAAGTGGGTGTGCGCACCATGCACCAGGTTTTAAAGGAAAAATAAAAAAAGTAAACCAGGAAATAGCAGCTCTGTGCAAATTTGAGCACTGTGTTTGCATGGCGCACCCCCGGGCTTAAACAGGAGGCAATGGGAAGGGAAAACAGCAATAGGAAGGTAATCTAGGAGAACTAGCATAGCTGGCAGGTGAAATATATCAAAATCAGCCAATTACACAGGCAGCAGACCAGCCCAGCCCAGAACACTACTATAAACTATGCAAACACCTTTCCCTCTGGTTTTCCCCACATACTCTACACCACTGGTGTATATAAGTGGGGAAATTTTAACAAACAAAAACAACAGAATGATAGGGGCTGCAGCAGCTATCAGACATCAACATGTGAAAGAGGTAGGGGGTGGTGAGAATAAGAATGCTGTTGACCAACCCACAGTGAGGAGACAGAGAAGGGTGTACAGACCCAGGGTAACCTACCTGGGGCTACATGACCTGGAGATAGTGGAATGCTATAGGGTGGACAGGGACCTCTTACAGCAAATTGTTGAGCTGTGCCGCCCATGCCTGACACACAGAACTAACAGAGGGGAATCCATCCCAGTGAATACCAAGGTATGTGTAGGCCTAGGAATACTAGCCACAGGGTCCCAAAACCCAACTGGGGATATCATGGAGATCTCACAGGCATCAGCATCCAGAGTATTCTACCAGTTCCTGGATGCCATGTCAACACATGCTGGTGAGTACTTATATTTCCTCAACACCCTTGAGGTGTTGGCCAGCAATATGCATCTCTTCCACCAAATAGCAGAATACCCTGAGGTGGTGGGTTTTTAAGACTGTACGCACATATTCATCAAAGCACCACCCGGTGAGCGCACAAGGGCTTCCCCTCCATCAACTGCCAGGTCGTGTGCGATGCCCAGGGCATTATAATGAATGTGTGTGCTGGCTGGCCTGGAAGCTGTCACGATTCCCACATCTGGCATCTGACGCAGCTGTACCAGAGATTTGTCAATGGGGACATCCCTTATAGTCACCTAATGGGGGATGCTGGTTACTCACTGGACCCATGGCTGATGACACCCATCAGAAATGCACATGCACCTGAACAAGAACACCATAATGAGGCACATGTGCAGACCAGAATCACAATAGAGCATGTGTTTGGGATGCTCAAGTCATGATTCCGGTGCCTGGACACATCCGGTGGAGCCTTGCAGTACTCACCAGCTACACATACCCAAATTGTTATCATATGTGCCATTCCACACAATATGATCCTGCGGAAACAGCTGCAGCAGGAACAGCATGGGGCAGGGCCACACAGCCCCCACCAATGCCAAGGCCTGCACAGGCACAGAGTGACTCAGAGGCGGAACAAACTGAGCCTGTCCCAGTAGGCAGATGGAGGCATGCCCAGTATGCCATGGCCTTGGCAAAGAGGCAACACATCGCACCTACACTGACACTGTAGGGACCCAGGGAATGACACCTCTCTCTGACTCGCACATACAGTAAAAGGGATGCCAAACATGACACTACCTGTGCTCAACCATGTATAGGGAGTGTACTATGCGCATCCAACATAGGCAGCCCCCAGCACCATCCTCAATGCTGGCACACCTACAAGGTAAGTCACACACCTTACCGATTGCTGATTGGAGTAGTATGTGTAGTTAATTGTATCTATGGTATGGATGTGAACATGCAAGGGAATCAGGTGGCTGAATAGGATGTCAGGAGCAGACACCTATAATGGCAGCATGAGATCTGTAACAAATACGGGTGTCACCATAGTAGCTAGTACTACACATGTTGACAAAACCCACTGCAGAAAATGTGCTGGGCCACATGTGTGTCCATATGACACACACATGCTAGTCAGGGAGGTTCACATACCCAACAACAGTCACAACCAGCAGGACAGGTATAGACAAACACAAACAAAGGCTGTGCTAAGGCCACTGAATGATGCCTATGGGTAGCCTCCCCCCCAGACCTACACAGAAAGACCACATCAGTTAAGGCAGCGGGATGTTAGTTCTGAAGGTTAGGAAGTCAGAAAGTAATATGTAGGTCAATCAAACGTAGGACCTATAGTACACTGACATGCCTCTAGCCAGCATGATAGGTTAGAAAACAGAATAAAATGGAGTACCTGACATACCAGTACAGTCATAGCAAATATGTACAAGTGTCAGGTGTGCACCCCCCCAATCCTGTGTAGCAATGTAGAAACAGTTAGGTGTGCCCCATCCTCTAAGCCTATGTAGACATGTATTAACAGTCAGGTGTCCCCCCCAATCCTATGTAGAAATGTAGTAACAGTCAGATGTGCCCCCTCCATTCCTATGTAGACATGTAGTAACAGTCAGGTGTGCCCCCCAATCCTGTGTAGCAATGTAGAAACAGTCAGGTGTGCCCCCGTAGCCTATGTAGACAGTAGTAACAGTCAGATGTGCCCCCTCAATCCTACGTATACATAGGTTCATAGATTAGTACTAGGCTAACTGCCCTTGTGGGCCATTTCCATCCTAGCCAATTACCCCATGTGAGAATCAAACCCTGCACCTTATGCTTGTAAGGTAAACACCTTAACCATTATGCCAACCTCCCATCCTGTAGTAATAGTCAGGTGTGCCCCCCCATCCTGTGTAGCAATGTAGAAACAGTCAGGTGTGCCCCCCAATCCTACTTAGACATGTAGTAACAGTCAGGTGTGCCCCCCAATCCTGAATAGAAATGTAGTAATGGTCTGGTGTGCCCCACCAGTCTGATGTACATGTTTTTTGATGTTTTTTAGATCTGTATTGACATTTTAAGTTGCATGTACTGTCAGTTTGACAGTTGTGATCCCTAGCATGCATGATAGACTTCTGATGTTTCTGAAGTCTAAGAGTGTATTTTTGAGATACAAATTTATTTGGTTGAGCCGTTAATAATTATCGGCTTAATGGTTGTGATTTTTGATGCATATACAGAGGCTATGACATATGTTTGCTAAAATGACAGTAGCTTCTTGAATGCTGTATGTGTTTAAATATGCACAAAATTTTTTACAAATTAATTAATTGAATAATTGATTAATTTTCCCGCCTTGCCATAGGCAAGGAATATATAAGGGGCTTGTATTTTATGCATTTTTGTTGTCTGATGAAGCGTGGGATGACTCACGCGAAAGCGCTTACATTCCTGGTTGAAATAAAGAACCTTTCCGTCATTTTACTTTGTTGAACGCTTCCATTTTTTGGATTCATCGTGGTTTGGTAATCCTTCTATTTTTCATACTTTGAAGGCATTCATTTGGAAAGAGGACCTCTTTGGCAGAGACGTTGCTTCCTGTTTGCCTGCTTCCTTTTACGTTTTTTTTTTTGTGGCAACTAATCTGCACGCGATGGATTTTGCTGCTGTTACACCTGTTGCTAATACCGAAGGTTGTCCAGAGTCGAGGGATATTGCCAGCTCCTGGAAGGGGATTCTGAAGGCTGAGTCCAACCCTTTATTGTCTTTGGACCTTTCCGCCTCGAGCGGTTCTACATTGCCTTATAATGCAGGTGAGGATATCACTGAATTTAATGATTCACTTAAAACTTTTGAGAACGATGTTTACCAGCTACAGCATTACACTTGGCAATGCCTGCATTTAGAGGCTTTGCCTTCATTTTTGTGTGGTCCCCAGGGGCATGCGTGTTTTCTGTATGCCCACCTATGGGGACTCACACCCTTTATTGTTGAAACAGTGGCAAGAGCTCAACATAGAGCTAGGTTTCAGCTATATTAAACTGTTATTGAGTTATTTTTCACCATTGGAAGATGAATTACTAGCCAAGGTGGATAATATGTATAAAACTTTGACTGAAAGATTCACTTCTGATTATTGCACTCAAAAGATACAAACTGTTCACAAACCAGTGCATATAGCGATAGGCTTAAAAATACTAAACATCGCAAATTAGTGAGAGATCATACTGACTTTGCAAGAGGTCAAGTATTTGTTTGGCCTAGGTCTCAGCACTCAAATGTTTCCAATGCTGGCTCCACCAATGTGTTCAGGGAGCCTGTGGCTCTGTCTACCAATGGCCCTACTACTTCTGGTCTGTCTAGGGAACCTGTGACTACTGCTTCTGTTTCCCTTGGATGTAATGACTTCCTTACAGCAAGTGTTGAGACAGGACGGGTACATGCCCCTCCACCATTGAATGATACACCGCCTCCTAATCAACAAATGTTTTTTGCACAACCCAGTGCTTCAACTGCTAATGAGGGAGCGATACCTAAAACTATGCACCCTAATCCTCCTTTTTTACCCTACAAAAAGAAATTTACTCCCCAGTTCAGAGGGAGATCAAACAGTCGTGGACCAAAAGACAGGAAAAGAAAGTTTTCAGGAGAAAGGCAGGATCAGAACAGAAGAATGAGACATTGACTGATCTTGTGTTTAACTATACTGATGTTGTTCTTGATACTCCACATTTAACATTGTTGAACAAGGGCTTGAGCTTTATTCCTGCTAGCCAAGCAAAAGTAAGTGATGTGTTGCTTGATTTGAGACTTTTTGCCGTCGTTTATCGCTAAAGTTATTCTTTATTGACAAACATGATACTGTTGATATGAACAATGGGTTACTTAAGTTTCGACGCAATAGTTGTTTTACACCACCCATACCATCTCATGTTGACTCATTTCTAAAATTGTGTGAGAAGGATTTTTATGTTTTGTTTTCTGATGGTAATAAGAGGGGTATGTTTTATAACTTAACTGTTGATGAATCTAGAGCATTATCTACACTCAAGAACAATCATAATATCACTACTAAACCTGCAGACAAGGGTGGTGGAATCGTGCTAATGAATGTTTTAGACTATGAGACCTCCATGATTTCTATGCTATCAGATGTTGCCACCTATAAGGAGATAAGTGTGAATAATGTTGCGTCTATTGTTAGCAATGTTCATAGTGTCTTACATGATTTACTCATGTGCAGACAGATTAGTGTTGAGGTATTTGAGTATTTACACGTTGAACATCCCGTGACACCCATCATAAAGGGACTTCCGAAGATCCACAAGGGCGTTTTACCTATGCCCTTGCGACCCATTGTCTCTAGTGAGGGATGGGTCACTTCCCATGTGTCCAGTTTTTTAGAATATCTCCTCAGACCAGTTGTTGTTAGATATTCTTCTATTCTGAAGGATACTTATGATTTATTGGACACTTTAGATAGTTTCATGTTAGATACCTCTATCAACTACCTCCTTATTTCTCTGGATGTCAATAGTCTGTTTACCTCAATACCTAATGATGTAGGGTTGCAATACTTGGATGAACTTTTGGCTAAGGAACATGGTTTCAGTAATGATAGAAAGATATTGATTCATCAATTGCTTGAAATTGTGCTTTATAACAATGTGTTTTTGTTTAAGAGCCAGCATTATTTGCAGCAGTGGGGGGTGGCCATGGGCACCCCCTGCGCCAACACTTATGCCAATCTGGTGGTATTGCAATGGGAGAAACAGTTCTTATTCTCACATGAAAAGTATAGTCTTATCTGACTATACAAACGCTTTGTGGATGATATCCTCATAGTTTGGGGGGGGACTAGAGAGGATTTCAATGATTTTTTGCGTTATTTGGAGACGACCACCTCATTCCTTAGATTTACCAGCGAAATTTCATCAGATGAGATACATTTCTTAGATGTGACCTTGAAACTCCATATGGATGGTTCCATTAGTTCAACTCTGTACAGGAAGAATGTATGGAAAAACAGCCTTCTTCCCTTTGACAGCATGCACCCGAGAAGTATTTTTCCTGGCATTGTTAAAAGTCAGTTTCTCAGGGTGCACAGACTATGTAGAGAGAGATCTGCTTTACTAAGAGAAGCAGATATTATGGAAGACCTATTTCTAGACAGGGGTATGATTCACTATGGTTAGTAGTGTTAGACATGATACCCTTGGAAGTATACGTAGTGGGAGTAACATTGGGAACCTTATGGATGGACAAGTGGCTATTATTAAGAGCTATTCTACTAACAATAAATCATATAGGTTGACTGAAATGGTTAAGTTTATAACTAAGTATACTAGTAATATTAATGCCATTAATAAGGTCATATCTAATAATTGGAATGCACTCATGATTGATGACAATACTAGGAAAATACTAGGAGTTAGATCAGGATTTGTTTTCAAAAATTGTGAGAATTTGAAAGTGATTTTATGTAATGATCATTTTACTGTCTCTCCTTCTATACCCTTTACATCATTACCCTATGGCACCTTCCCTTGTCACCATTGCAAACGGTGTCGTTACTTAGTAGACACACAAACATTCTGGAATCCTCTCACTCATTTTATGTTTAAACCCAGGTTTCATGCCACATGCAATACCAAGAACTTAATCTATCTTGCAACCTGTAATGATTGTGAAGCTTTTTATGTAGGGTTAACTACCCAGAGGTTGCAAGATAGGATATATAACCATCTATATAGTATTCGTAAGTTGAATGAAACAAATGCCTTGGCTAAACACATAATGGAGTTTTCCACACATAGCTTTTCCTTTAGAGTTTTGGAAGTGTTGAAGCAAAGGGTCTGGGGTGGTAATTTAATTAATGAATTAGCATTGATGGAATTGAAGTGGATCTTGCAGTTTGGCTCACACATACCTCCTGTGCTCAATAATTATGTATCTCTGAAACCAGTTCTTGAGTTAAATAATAAATGATGGTGACATACTAGATAATAGTTGGAGAGGTTCTATTTAAACTATTCTTTAAGATTATTTGAGAGATATATAGAAACATTTTTATATGTATTTTCATATACATTTTTCATTTTTTATATATATTCCCTATACATATTTTGTATTTATATAATGCACATTATGACTTGTTTCTTTATAATGTTAATTAAGTCTCCTATTATATCCTGCACATAGTTTTTAGGTGATATTTTTATGTATAGATCTATTCTGTATTCTTTGTCATGTTTTTTGTTCAGATACTTTATGTGTAAAGGTTGTTATGTGGTTTATGGTCCATTTATAAATTTGGTGGATCCTAACCGACATATATACTGAGCAAATAGTGGATTTCAACAAGGAGGTAGCTTTAATTATAGCCCCCTACTCCTGTGATGAATGAATATGTATTTATATATATATATAAATCTATTTATAGTTTATGTTCAATGAAATTTATTGATTTTAATGAGTTAGTTTTCTTAATATATAATCATGTTTTTTAGATCTGTATTGACATTTTAAGTTGCATGTACTGTCGGTTTGACAGTTGTGATCCCTAGCATGCATGATAGACTTCTGATGTTTCCGAAGTCTAAGAGTGTATTTTTGAGATACAAATTTATTTGGTTGAGCCGTTAATAATTATCGGCTTGATGGTTGTGATTTTTGATGCATATACAGAGGCTATGACATATGTTTGCTAAAATGACAGTAGCTTCTTGAATGCTATATGTGTTTAAATATGCACAAAATTTTTTACAAATGAATTAATTGAATAATTGATTAATTTTCCCGCCTTGCCATAGGCAAGGAATATATAAGGGGCTTGTATTTTATGCATTTTTGTTGTCTGATGAAGCGTGGGATGACCCACGCGAAAGCGCTTACATTCCTGGCTGAAATAAAGAACCTTTTCGTCATTTTACTTTGTTGAACGCTTCCATTTTTTGGATTCATCGTGGTTTGGTAATCCTTCTATTTTTCATACTTTTCATACATATCCTGTAGTAATAGTCAGGTGTGCCCCCCTATCCTGTGTAGCAATGTAGAAACAGTCAGGTGTGCCCCCCAATCCTGAATAGAAATGTAGTAATGGTCTGGTGTGCCCCACCAGTCTGATGTACACACTTTGTAACAGTCAGGTGTGCCCCCCCAATCTGATGTAGAAATGT
Organism: Protopterus annectens; assembly: GCF_019279795.1. Classification (NCBI taxonomy): domain Eukaryota; kingdom Metazoa; phylum Chordata; order Ceratodontiformes; family Protopteridae; genus Protopterus; species Protopterus annectens. The sequence continues at coordinate 703,989,469 of NC_056748.1, forward strand.
AGTAACAGTCAGGTGTGCCCCCCAATCCTGTGTAGCAATGTAGAAACAGTCAGGTGTGCCCCCCATATCCTATGTAGACATGGAGTAACAGTCAGATGAGCCCCCCCAATCCTATGTAGAAATGTAGTAACATGTATGTGTAGGTATAATACCAGTGGAGCACAGATACCCAGAGGTGGCCAAGGTAGCAGGATAGATTGTAGCATTTGTACAATATGCAGGTATGTGTGTGTCAGGTTGGTGTGCCTTTCATATTGTGTGAGAGTGGTCAGTATGTATGCATGTTGAGGTATGACCTGGTGGCCATTGCTCACTACTGCCGATGACAGGGCCAAATCCTCACAACTGCAGTGCCAAATTCCCACCAGTATAACACATGCTAGCAGTAAGCCATTGTAAATGTATGGTGGTAATATGTGTCACCATCTGAAAGATTGATATGGCATGGCTGTTGAGCTAGATATACAAACAGTACACAGGGGAAAGTACCCCAGACATACAGTATATAATGTGTAACTGTGAAATGGACAGACACTTGGAATTGCACATACAGGTATGCATCACATTATCTAGGCCTGTAGTAGGGAATACCAGTGTAGTCTGCCTGAACACTTGCAGATCACAAAGGTGGTAGAACTGATGTATTGGGAAACAGCTGCTGTACCTGCACATGCCACCATAACTGGAATGCCCCATGCATATCTGTGCGTCAGATGCAAGTAGTGTCCATAGCAGACATGCACCCAGATCACCCAAACACCATCCACAGGTATATCTCTGGTCGTATCCCTGCTGTTGGGAATGGATACAATATGGCCTCTACCTGTATATGGCAATTGCGACAGAATGCAGCATGCAGTGCAGGTGTCCCATGCAGGTGTGTCCCTAGCTGTAGGTAGCACCCTGCCAGCATCCAGCCCACCTGATCAGTACTGATAGAAAGTATTGGCATGAACACATAACACACCTACCTTGTCACCCCAGGGGAATATACTGTATGGTGGTGTGGGACTGTAGGACTGACAGAATGCAACAGCCTGCCACAGCTGGCCTGCATCACCATCAAATGGCCTACAGGCCTCTGCCAAAGGCCTGTGTCTCACACGTACTGCCAATGCATGTTATGTCATGGACACCCACATAACAACATAACACATTCCACATAAGTCATATGCAAGGCCATGTGGACAAATCACAGTAACATGTCCACCATGTCCCACTGCTTGAACTGTGGACCAACACTGAAACACAGCTGTGATGAGGTGATAACCTTAGGTAAAGTATCAGAGATTGTATGCATAATATATTGCAGAGGATAGAATAATAGAGGGGGGGTGGGAGCATGGGCAGCATGGAATGTGCAAGGTCTAACACACAGCTGTATGCATACACTATCCCTGGCTGCAAACACATAAATGGGTGGCTACAAACCTGCCTGTACACCACAATAGGGGTAATGTCCTGACTCATGGCCCCTGCCTCTGGGTAACCTGTGTGAATCTGTACAGCTGTGATGTGTTGCCACAGGAAGTTAAGGCCATACTGTCATGTCGATGTATGTACAAATATGGGATCCTCTGCCAGCACTGTACCAAGGTGCTGAACTGGATACACAGACCCAGCAGCAAGTGTCTGTAGCTCCCCCTCCAAAGTGGCATAATTTACCATGAATATGTAGGCATTTGACCACAATACCAGACACAGCTGCATTCAACTCATGTGCAGACAGATTAGTGTTGAGGTATTTGAGTATTTACACGTTGAACATCCCGTGACACCCATCATAAAGGGACTTCCGAAGATCCACAAGTTTTACCTATGCCCTTGACCCGTGTCTCTAGTGAGGGATGGGTCACTTCCATGTGTCCAGTTTTTAGAATATCTCCTCAGACCAGTTGTTGTTAGATATTCTTCTATTCTGAAGGATACTTATGATTTATTGGACACTTTAGATAGTTTCATGTTAGATACCTCTATCAACTACCTCCTTATTTCTCTGGATGTCAATAGTCTGTTTACCTCAATACCTAATGATGTAGGGTTGCAATACTTGGATGAACTTTTGGCTAGGAACATGGTTTCAGTAATGATAGAAAGATATTGATTCATCAATTGCTTGAAATTGTGCTTTATAACAATGTGTTTTTGTTTAAGAGCCAGCATTATTTGCAGCAGTGGGGGGTGGCCATGGGCACCCCCTGCGCCAACACTTATGCCAATCTGGTGGTATTGCAATGGGAGAAACAGTTCTTATTCTCACATGAAAAGTATAGTCTTATCTGACTATACAAACGCTTTGTGGATGATATCCTCATAGTTTGGGGGGGGACTAGAGAGGATTTCAATGATTTTTTGCGTTATTTGGAGACGACCACCTCATTCCTTAGATTTACCAGCGAAATTTCATCAGATGAGATACATTTCTTAGATGTGACCTTGAAACTCCATATGGATGGTTCCATTAGTTCAACTCTGTACAGGAAGAATGTATGGAAAAACAGCCTTCTTCCCTTTGACAGCATGCACCCGAGAAGTATTTTTCCTGGCATTGTTAAAAGTCAGTTTCTCAGGGTGCACAGACTATGTAGAGAGAGATCTGCTTTACTAAGAGAAGCAGATATTATGGAAGACCTATTTCTAGACAGGGGGTATGATCGCACTATGGTTAGTAGTGTTAGACATGATACCCTTGGAAGTATACGTAGTGGGAGTAACATTGGGAACCTTATGGATGGACAAGTGGCTATTATTAAGAGCTATTCTACTAACAATAAATCATATAGGTTGACTGAAATGGTTAAGTTTATAACTAAGTATACTAGTAATATTAATGCCATTAATAAGGTCATATCTAATAATTGGAATGCACTCATGATTGATGACAATACTAGGAAAATACTAGGAGTTAGATCAGGATTTGTTTTCAAAAATTGTGAGAATTTGAAAGTGATTTTTATGTAATGATCATTTTACTGTCTCTCCTTCTATACCCTTTACATCATTACCCTATGGCACCTTCCTTGTCACCATTGCAAGCGTGTGGGCTTTAGTAGACACACAAACATTCTGGAATCCTCTCACTCATTTTATGTTTAAACCCAGGTTTCATGCCACATGCAATACCAAGAACTTAATCTATCTTGCAACCTGTAATGATTGTAGCTTTTATGTAGGGTTAACTGCAGAGGTTGCAAGATAGGATATATAACCATCTATATAGTATTCGTAAGTTGAATGAAACAAATGCCTTGGCTAAACACATAATGGAGTTTTCCACACATAGCTTTTCCTTTAGAGTTTTGGAAGTGTTGAAGCAAAGGGTCTGGGGTGGTAATTTAATTAATGAATTAGCATTGATGGAATTGAAGTGGATCTTGCAGTTTGGCTCACACATACCTCCTGTGCTCAATAATTATGTATCTCTGAAACCAGTTCTTGAGTTAAATAATAAATGATGGTGACATACTAGATAATAGTTGGAGAGGTTCTATTTAAACTATTCTTTAAGATTATTTGAGAGATATATAGAAACATTTTTATATGTATTTTTTCATATACATTTTTCATTTTTTATATATATTCCCTATACATATTTTGTATTTATATAATGCACATTATGACTTGTTTCTTTATAATGTTAATTAAGTCTCCTATTATATCCTGCACATAGTTTTTAGGTGATATTTTTATGTATAGATCTATTCTGTATTCTTTGTCATGTTTTTTGTTCAGATACTTTATGTGTAAAGGTTGTTATGTGGTTTATGGTCCATTTATAAATTTGGTGGATCCTAACCGACATATATACTGAGCAAATAGTGGATTTCAACAAGGAGGTAGCTTTAATTATAGCCCCCTACTCCTGTGATGAATGAATATGTATTTATATATATATATAAATCTATTTATAGTTTATGTTCAATGAAATTTATTGATTTTAATGAGTTAGTTTTCTTAATATATAATCATGTTTTTTAGATCTGTATTGACATTTTTAAGTTGCATGTACTGTCGGTTTGACAGTTGTGATCCCTAGCATGCATGATAGACTTCTGATGTTTCGAAGTCTAAGAGTGTATTTTGAGATACAAATTTATTTGGTTGAGCGTTAATAATTATCGGCTTGATGGTTGTGATTTTTGATGCATATACAGAGGCTATGACATATGTTTGCTAAAATGACAGTAGCTTCTTGAATGCTATATGTGTTTAAATATGCACAAAATTTTTACAAATGAATTAATTGAATAATTGATTAATTTTCCCGCCTTGCCATAGGCAAGGAATATATAAGGGGCTTGTATTTTATGCATTTTTGTTGTCTGATGAAGCGTGGGATGACCCACGCGAAAGCGCTTACATTCCTGGCTGAAATAAAGAACCTTTTCGTCATTTTACTTTGTTGAACGCTTCCATTTTTGGATTCATCGTGGTTTGGTAATCCTTCTATTTTTCATACTTTTCATACATATCCTGTAGTAATAGTCAGGTGTGCCCCCCTATCCTGTGTAGCAATGTAGAAACAGTCAGGTGTGCCCCCCAATCCTGAATAGAAATGTAGTAATGGTCTGGTGTGCCCCACCAGTCTGATGTACACACTTTGTAACAGTCAGGTGTGCCCCCCCCAATCTGATGTAGAAATGTAGTAACAGTCAGGTGTGCCCCCCAATCCTGTGTAGCAATGTAGAAACAGTCAGGTGTGCCCCCCATATCCTATGTAGACATGGAGTAACAGTCAGATGAGCCCCCCCAATCCTATGTAGAAATGTAGTAACATGTATGTGTAGGTATAATACCAGTGGAGCACAGATACCCAGAGGTGGCCAAGGTAGCAGGATAGATTGTAGCATTTGTACAATATGCAGGTATGTGTGTGTCAGGTTGGTGTGTGTTTCATATTGTGTGAGAGTGGTCAGTATGTATGCATGTTGAGGTATGACCTGATGGCCATTGCTCACTACTGCCGATGACAGGGCCAAATCCTCACAACTGCAGTGCCAAATTCCCACCAGTATAACACATGCTAGCAGTAAGCCATTGTAAATGTATGGTGGTAATATGTATCACCATCTGAAAGACTGATATGGCATGGCTGTTGGGCTAGATATACAAACAGTACACAGGGGAAAGTACCCCAGACATACAGTATATAATGTGTAACTGTGAAATGGACAGACACTTGGAATTGCACATACAGGTATGCATCACATTATCTAGGCCTGTAGTAGGGAATACCAGTGTAGTCTGCCTGAACACTTGCAGATCACAAAGGTGGTAGGACTGATGTATTGGGGAACAGCTGCTGTATCTGCACATGCCACCATAACTGGAATGCCCCATGCATATCTGTGCGTCAGATGCAAGTAGTGCCCATAGCAGACATGCACCCAGCTCACCCAAACACCATCCACAGGTATATCTCTGGTCGTATCCCTGCTGTTGGGAATGGATACAATATGGCCCCCACCTGTATATGGCAATAGCGACAGAATGCAGCATGCAGTGCAGGTGTCCCATGCAGGTGTGTCCCTAGCTGTAGGTAGCACCCTGCCAGCATCCAGCCCACCTGATCAGTACTGATAGAAAGTATTGGCATGAACACATAACACACCTACTCTGTCACCCCAGGGGAATATACTGTATGGCGGTGTGGGACTGTAGGACTGACAGAATGCAACAGCCTTCCACAGCTGGCCTGCATCACCACCAAATGGCCTACAGGCCTCTGCCAAAGGCCTGTGTCTCACACGCACTGCCAATGCATGTTATGTCATGAACTCCCACATAACAACATAAAACATTCCACATAAGTCATATGCAAGGCCATGTGGACAAATCACAGTAACATGTCCACCATGTCCCACTGCTTGAACTGTGGACCAACACCGAAACACAGCTGTGATGAGGTGATAACCTTAGGGAAAGTATCAGAGATTGTATGCATAATATATTGCAGAGGATAGAATAATAGAGGGGGGTGGGAGCATGGGCAGCATGGAATGTGCAAGGTCCAACGCACAGCTGTATGCATACACTATCCCTGGCTGCAAACACATAAATGGGTGGCTACAAACCTGCCTGTACACCACAATAGGGGTAATGCTCTGACTCATGGCCCCTGCCTCTGGGTAACCTGTGTGAATCTGTACAGCTGTGAGGTGTTGCCACAGGAAGTTAAGGCCACACTGTCATGTTGATGTATGTACAAGTATGGGATCCTCTGCCAGCACTGTACCAAGGTGCTGAACCGGATACACAGACCCAGCAGCAAGTGTCTGCAGCTCCCCCTCCAGAGTGGCATAATTTACCATGAATATGTAGGCATCTGACCACAATACCAGACACAGCTGCATTCACCCTTCTTTCCCAGGACATCACTGTGAGCAAGAATGTCCACTTGACAGTACTTGAGGGCATTAAACATCACAATGTATAACAGTACACGTGTCTGAATATCTGTGTTAACACCAGTACCATGTAGCAGAAGCAGCACAGACACAGTCACCTAGAGTACACACTATTCCTTGCACAGTTTGTCTTCATATTGCCAAATGATCTATGGATACCCTGCAGAAACAGTTTGCTACCTGTAGGTGTACAACACAAAGGTCTGCACTGGAGTACAAATGACCTGGAGAGGATGCACACATTCAATACAGAAGGGCATACTGGGCATGCTCACACACTTAGAGAAATGAAGGCAATGTCAGACAACAACATACTGAAAGGTCATACTGGACATGCTCACACACGTAAACAAATGAAGCTTATGTATGCAAACAACAGCGGACCATACATATCTGTCTGTTGTAGATGTTAGTTCATACAATCCTCAGTATGTACCAGTCATGCTTTGCACACACAGTGGATAGGAATACAGACGTATTTCCAAGGACAACACATTATAATAAGCCAAACGTAGACATACATAGATGTGTGGAAGAGAGTGACTGTGACAAAGAGCCATCCATCATGAGGCCTGTCCCTCCCAGCACACAGCCAAATGGCTACAACCATATGATGTGTAAATGTCACTTACTGTAGAAATTAGACACTGGTATCTGTCAGCACTATAGACTATGTGGTGCAAATGCTAGCTGTGCAACATGACTGTACAAGGCAGTAGTCATCTAGCATCTGTATACACGTACCTGTGGAATATAACCCTGCGTGTGCCTGCATGTGGTGTGTCAACCTCTAGATGAACGGGTTATGGCCCATGCATACACACTGCCCTCCCCATAGCCCTACTATGACAAGCCTGCTGATGTCATCCACTTTGAAATACACCTTTGGAAATGGACTATCCCAATAATCTCTGTGGCATGTCCCAATACTGCGTAATGCTGTAGTGTGATAAACTAGTTTGGTAAGAGTTCTAATCCCAGACATGGCACATGTGTGTGTGTGTGTGTGTGTGTGTGTGTGTGTGTGTGTGTGTGTGTGTGTGTGTGTGTGTGTGTGTGTGTGTGTGTGTGTGTGTGTGTGTGTGTGTGTGTGTGTAGGGAGCAATGCTTTTTACGCTAGTCATGCTCACTACAATTTAAATGTCCTACTTTGGCAAGGCTGCTGATGCCATTCACTGTGAAATACACCTTTGGGAAAGGTGTAGCCCAGTAATCTCTGTGGCATGTCCTATAACTGCTTAATGCTGTAGTGTGATACCCTAGTTAGGTAGGTATTCTAATCCCAGACATGGCAACGGGTGTTTGTGTGTTTCTCTGTCTGTGTGGGGTGCAATGCTTTTTAGGCTAGTCACACTCACTACAGATCAAATGTCCTACTTTGGCAAGGCTGCTGATGTCATTCACTGTGAAATTCACCTTTGGGAAAGGTGCAGCCCAGTAATCTCTCTGGTTTGTCCTAATACTGTGTAATGCTGTAGTGTGATAACCTAGTTATATTGGAGTTCTAATCCCAGACATGGCAACTATGTGTGTTTGTGTGTTTGTGTGCCTCTGTCTGTGTAGGGAGCAATGCTTTTTAAGCTATTCATGTTCACTACAATGCAAATGCCCTACTTTGACATGACTGCTGATGTCATTCACTGTGAAATACACCTTTGGGAAAGGTGTAGCCCAGTAATCTCCATGGTGCATCCTATAACTGTGTAATGCTGTAGTGTGATAACCTAGTTAGGTAGGAGTTCTAATCCCAGACATGGCAACTTTGTGAGTGTTTGTGTGTGTGTGTGTGTCTCTGTCTGTGTAGGGAAGAATGCTTTGTATGCTAGTCACACTCACTACAGTTCAAATGTCCTACTTTGGAAGGCTGCTGATGTCATTCACTGTGAATTACACCTTTGGGAAAGGTGTAGCCTGGTAATCTCCTTGGCACATCCTATAACAGCGTAATGCTGTAGTGTGATATAGTACTCTAGTAGGGGTCCTATTCCCACACATGGCAAGTGTGGATGTCTGTGTAGGGAGCAATGTTTTTTAGGCTAGTCATACTCACTACAGATCAAATGCCCTACTTCGGCAAGGCTGCAGATGTCATTCACTGTGAAATACACCTTTGAGAAAGATGTAGCCCAGTGATCTCTATGGTGCGTCCTATAACAGCATAATGCTGTAGTGTGATATAGTACTCTGGTAGGGATTCTATTCCCACATATGGAAAGTGTGAATGTGTGTGTGTGTGTTTCTATGTCTGTGTAGAGAGCAATGCCTTTTAGGCTAGTCACACTCACTACAGATCAAATGCCCTACTTTGGCAAGGCTGCTGATGTCATTCACTGTGAAATACACCTTTGGGGGAGGAGTACACCAGTAATCTCGCTGGTGTATCCTATAACTGCGTAGTGCTGTAGTGTAATAAACTAGTTTGGTAGAAGTTCTAATCCTAGACATGGCAGGTGTGTCTGTATGTGACTCTGTTTGTCATTTGTACCCTGTGTGGAGGTGGCCATGAGTGTGTACCAACTGGACTCATTGTGGAGTGGGTTTTGCAAATTTCTTATATGGTGACCCTATTATATGTCACAATGTCCACCATACAAGGATAACAGATGTGAAATAGCTGAGAGGCTGGGGTGTCAATCCATACTCCTACATGTGACATCAAGGCCTGGCGAACAAAGTTAGCAACCCTTATATTACTCAGAGAACACTCTCAACCCACGTCTCATATACAAACACACTTGCCTAGGCAACAGCCAGTATGGTGGTAGCACCCAGCATATTGCCCACAAATAGTAACCATGGTGCGATTGAAGTGGACTACAGAGGGAATGGCACCCTGTCCATCAGCACAATAGGCACATACATGCCGACAGTGCACCTTCACTATGTTTCCCCACTGGACACCTGCAACCATCAAATGTGACCCACAAAGGACATACCATACCTTAAAAACATGCCCTGTATGGACATATGTCACTGACACCAGGGAATACCTGTATCATGCTATCAATGTAGGTGGAGGGTCAACCTGCTGTCCATTACCTGTTCCTGCCACATGAGGCCAGGACTAGCACATCTGATGATAACAATCTGTGTACACAACATGGGCCAGACACCTCAGGTACAGTTCCACATGTCACTGTACATGCATGTGAGATGTGTGCATATCCCAGACACCATTCATGTCATGGACTAAAGAACAAATACATGGCAAGCAATGCACAACAATGGCCACACACAATAGTTACCGAGGTAATTGGATGGTGAATACAATACCCACCTGTGTGGGCAAATCCAGACACTACACCCCTGAGCCACACTGCAGACTATTGTCATGTGGCCTGATGCCAAGGTATACCCATCACCTAGCCTTGTATAGCCTTCTGGCACAGTCAACCACTAAACATCCATGAAACAGTGCACCCATGCATGTCACTACTGGCACCCTGTGTCTTTGTGTGTGGTGTATGATGCTTCTGACCACATTCACACTCACTACAACCCCCATTGGCATACTGAAGCATGCTGTCTGATGTCAGACACCTCTGCATACCCTTTGCCCATATATCCTCTGGATAACCCCTGTGGTGCATGTGATACCTGCACAATACTGTATTGTGGCAAACTAACTAGTGAGGAGGTGTATTCCTGACCCTGCCAGTGTGTCAATGTGTGTAGGTCACTGAGAGAGTGTAGCTGTGTTGATGCTGACACATGTTCATGTGGACAGGCACGTGCACAACACCTACAGTATTGCTACCATATCACTGTTGCAGATGTCACTCACCATCACATATACGTTTGGAGATCACCTCAACATGTAAGCTATGGGGCGCATCCACTAACTGCATAGACATGTGATAGCAATACACAGTCAGTCAGGGGTTTGAGACCCTGTACTGGTAGGTATGTGACACAAACATGCTTAGGTATTACTCTCCCACCCCCTCCCTGACTTATCTTTGCTTTGTCTGCCTCTCTCACTCCCTCTGTGGTAGATGGGGAGAAGTAGATCTGCTTTGCTTAAGCAGCAGCATGTGTTTTGTAAGTGATGCTAATGATCAGCTGATGGCCTCTGCACGAATTGCAGCCCTCCTCTGGTTGACTGCATGTGAAAAAGCTGTGGAAAAGCTGTGGTAACATTCCCATAGCCAATTGCATTGAAACACACTCCAATATCTAGGAAAATCATGTTGGTGTTGGGCCTTTTCATTGACTGTGAGCAGAACCTATATCTATTGTTTGGCAAACAGCATCACAGATGGATTGGGGATTTACCTCTAACAATATACACTGTGGAAACAGGCCAACACACAGGAGGGTGATGTGCCTGACATGACTACAGAATGTAAGTGTTGCTATTCTGCATTTGGAGTAATCTTGGTTTAACAGGGTGTGCGTAGATATGGCTGGTCTACATGTTTTAATACCTGTCATGACAGTGCTATGTTTCTGAGGAAACCCCCATTTGTAGGGTCATCTGCAGACTGGGCAGTGTGTGGTGCCTTTTGTTTCTTGTGTTACTCACAGAGCACCTATCTGTGAACTGCAGAAGTATAGTGTGAGGATTGCAAACAGTACATGATGACAGACATGAGAGTTACTGTCTTCATATCCCTCATAAGACATATGTCACAACAAACCCTGTTACAACAATGAATGTATGAGGTTATCACAGCAACATGTCAATATTGGTCCTGTGTTTTTGCCTCCAGCTACAACTCTGTCAACTTGTGTACATATGTCATGCGGTAAGAGGTGCATATGTTCTGTACACCATAATTTAGTGACATCATATCTGATAACAAGCCAGTGAGATATCAGACTGCGACACATGTTATGTATAGTAGGGGTTATCTTTGAGGACATAGTCTGGGCATTCTGTGGTTGTGTGTACAGTATTGAGGTCTGTGTACTTATGGTGATTTTCAACAGTGTGTGTAATGTAAATATGTACCTTGGCCTGTGTACAGAGTGTGGTAGATGTCATTGTTCTTGGTCCTGTTCTATCGGATATTGCATGCTGCTCCACTGTATGTTACCCTATCGGCTTACATGTTTGTAGGGCCAAACACACACATGTCCCATACCACAGATAGGCATCAGACCACACTGTGTAGTGGCCCAGTATATGTAGGGTTAGTGTGTGAGTGGCATATATAGTCCATATATTGTAATATTACACTAGCTACCATATGTGGCTGTGGATGTGTCCACATTGGTTGTGATTTTGCACTTTCATACAGGTGTCTGTTACTCTGTGCTGTGACATGCCTGTAGAGCCTGCTATATATGCAGGTACATGTGTATTCCTCCATAAGAAATGTAGGCCAGTGTTGTGACAGTCTGCCTGTAACCTTCACAGTACTTTGTTACATGCCTAGCAGCTTAGCATACTTACCCAGTGTGATGTTATGTGCAGATACTTGCCAGATGTACTGCTGCCAGACCACCATAACAGTCATGTATGTCGAGCAAAGCAGTGGGATGCTGTACAGATGTATGTCACTAGTGGGTAGTATGCAGCCATGGCACCTCTGTACTAGCGGTTAGTATGTGTCAGGACAGACAGGGGTGTGTGAATGCATAACCTATGGGGGCAAATGTATACCAGTGTTTACGTGATATACCCATCTACATGGCTGTTAACATCCACATTGTCAGGCTCGGTCCACATGTCTTGCACTAAGGGGTTCTGTGTATACCTCTGGACTGACCAGAGTGTGTCAGACTGTCCACATTTATTGGCCATATCTCTGCTGTAGTCCACAGGATCATTACTGTGCTAGCAGTGGTACTGTACTATGATGTCCTTAGGATGTCTGTCTGTGGCCAATGGTGCACAAGTTAAAAGCAGATGTGATCTCCCACACACTACATGTCTGTGAAGAGAACCCCCATCACAGTAGCAACAGTCTATATATATACCTGCAATACATACCTGACATCCCCTTGCACTAAGAGGTTGGGACTATTGGGGCTGAGGTAGGGCTCCACTCCATGTTCAGGACATATGGTGAACATATATGTATAAATACTTATCCATATATCTATATAGATATATACACATATGCATATCGACATACATAGATGAATATGTATATGTACATATATATATATATATATATATATATATATATATATATATATATATATATATATATATATATACATATAAACACTCAGATATATACATATACACAGCAATATATGTCTACACATATACAGATAGAGATACGTATGCACATATACTTATGGATAGTGACATATATATATTGACAGTAATAGGTATAGCAGAATAGATCTGTATATACATATAGTTATAGATATCTACATATATATCTACATAAATAGGCATATCTGTACACATAGGATGTGCATACATATATAGCTATATATATATATATATATATATATATATATATATATATATATATATATATATGTATAGATATATTTTATATATATATATATATATATATATATATATATATATATATATATATATATATATATATCTGTGTGTGTGTACATATGAAGAGATGTGCACATGGCCATATATATGTTGCACTATACAGATGGGTATACAGACATATGTATGAATATACATGTGTATGTACATGTAGACATATATCAACCGATTATATGTATATATCCGTATTCCTGTCATGTGTAAGCCTCACAGTTGTGTATACACTCCCAGATGTATCTCACTGCATGTATCTGCTATGTGTACATTATGATAAAGCAACATATGTGATGCAACAGTCATATTAATAACAAGTACTACATAATTGTGGAAGTAAAGGCAATTGTTCAATACTAATCAATATGTGTATTAACAGATATATTGGAAAAGCAACAACTGTGTTCACAGTGGTCATGGCATAGTGGTTAAGTGTTGTGACTTTAGTGTACAGGTTCCTGGGTTCAAGACCTCCAAGGGCTGTTCATTTTATTGCTGGGCAAAACAAGGGCTGTCAGATACGTAGTGGTTAAAGCAGTTTTGAGCAGCTTTAAGTGCGTTTGTGCAGGTTTTCATGAAGCTAAGCGCTGCTAAGCTACAGGTAAATGTACGGGTACTTACACAGTGTAGGCTTCGCTTCCCAGTGCGCAAATCAACTCAGCTGTTATATTGCAGCAATGTTGATACCTGCTAAGCATGGCTTTTCTCTGGTAACCAGTTCATACCACAGCAGGGTAGTGACATCTGTAATAAGTGTATGTAATGCCATGTACAATACATGTGTCTATGTGCTGGCATTACAGTAGCAAGGGGTGTGAGTGTCATGTGTGGGACACAGACATATATGAGGCCTGTACATCACTGTTATCCATGTGACTGTGTTACATACAGGGGTAGAAGCCCAGGGTACGTGCTGTCACACTGGCATGTAGTGTATCATGACAGTACTACTGTTCACAGTGCTTACTCAGGCAAAAGTAGAGTGCTAAATGTAGTACTGACAACAGGCACACCTGTAGGCACAGCTGGACTTTGATGCCTCCCTGTTGTATCCCTGGTGTGTGTGCTGTGTCACAGTATATAACCCCTACTGGGTAATAATCCGACATGTGGAAAGTAACTGTAGACTACTGTCTGTACAGCACATGATAGCGAGGGCTCTTGACATGTAGGTATGGCATACATATTGTTGTTAAATGTCTGTCTGTCAACACATTCATCCTACTGCATAGCTACTTAACAAGCTGATGACTGTCAGTCCCTGTACAGATGTGCAGATGGCAGGTATCTAGCTGGGATATGTACAGGCATCATAAGTATGACTGACACTGACATGTCTGCCCAGTGGTGTAAGAACTGGCACATATTGGAGATAACACCCTGTATGCACCACATGCCATGGGTACCTCCATTACACTACCATAGTCAACAGAACATGCTTGGGTACAGATCTCCATCACAGACACTAACCATGTGTTGTAATGCATGTTGCATGGATGTCAACATGATCACCTCAGTGGCCATGTGCAGGAGGCACCTGGAGGAATGGCTGATGCATGTCACTCCCACCCTGATGGTCACCACAGTAGTGCCTGTTGATAGATTGCCTGCTGCCACATGGCAGGTGGCAGGATACCACTGTACACACAACCCCTACACAACCCATCTCTCCTTGGACAATAGCTAGGTACACAGCTATGACCACCTGCAGCAATGCACCCCAATACTGACACATGTGTACGTGTGCATAACTGAGTATAGCAGTGTCTTTGTGTTAGCATACCTGTACATGTGAATTCCATGAGGGCCTTCACAACCACCACAACACCCATTGGCTGCTGCTGTATGGGACATTACATGTACCCTGTTAAGCTCCTGCCCATACTGTCTACACGAGCCTTGCAGTAGCATCACAACAGTGTTGTACAAATGGGTTGATAGGCATGGGATACCAATTTTGTTCTGGCAAGTGTGGTTATGTATGCATGTCCATTTATCTGTAGGGTACAGCATTGTGAGGCCACATACACCTATTACAATACCCATTACAGTAGTACAGATAATGTTGTTGCTGCCCATCAGTGAGGCATGACAATGCAACAACCTGCTATGAGTGTGGCATGTGCATCAGATGCATATCCCTGTAGTACCCTGTTGGGATCTGCAATGGGTTGTATCGCAGCCATGGCCAATGTGTGATGGTGGGTATATCAGAGCTGTAGTCAATCCATGATAGCAACAGTATACATGTGTATGATGCATGTGCTGTGTCACTAGGTGATGCCGCTTCCCCTGGATACCACTGCACTCATGTACGCAGTATTGCTGTGCACCTGCTCTCCACCCTGCCATATACTGCTCACCACACCTCACAGGTGTACAGCCCATTGCTGAATGTGTACTACTGTGTCAGTTATGTCAGCTTTAATGCTCACAGCCCCTATGTTTTCCAGCAACACATACTTGGGATGATATGTGGACAGATGTCATTTGTGAATGCCTGATGTCTAATTTGCAGCTCTCAACATTAGCGGACCATGTATGACCAATCCAATACTCTTACACTGACAATGATCAGAGCATACCATGGCTATGGGGGTGTACACACCCTTATTGATATGGTGCACCCATCCTTGATCTGCCATGGGACCACATCATCGCACATCTTAACAGTACATGACCCTGATATGTGACATATGTCCTGTATTTTCACATGCAGTGTCTACAGAATATGTTAGGTGTGTGGATGCTGACCGTGATGCATACACACCATGTGGGCATATGTGTGCACACCCTTATCTTGACGGTTTGTCACACCTCTTGTTGTGTGTACTACAGCAGTCACTACAACTGGCAGGGGTATACCAGTGTGGGCCATCTGTATTTGCCAGTGTATGTTCAGTCTGCCCTACATATGTCCGCCTAATCTGCATGATTGCAAGGTCTACTCATGTGCACATCCCTTGTTGTTCACACACTGCCATCACTATTGTTGTGGGGGTAGGGTTATGTCTGCCACAGGTCCTAAACTTGACTATGTACAGATACAGCCATTCGTAGCATCCTTAGGATCCCTGATGTAGTGCACTGGTGTGTCATGCTGACACCCCCCCACCTTCAGCCTTTTTGCAGATGCATGACAAGTAAGCCCTACACATGTGTGTCACTTTGCAGTGTCCCATACACTGAACAACACATGTTGCAGCCTAGTCCCAGGTGATAATGTGAACTACTGTAATGCCTTAAGCCATAGTGTATCTCTGCAGCAGTTGCCATTGTCCTACAGATATATACACTGGTGTTGCACTGTATATGGGTGTTTTTCCATACATGTCCCTACTGTAGGCCATGTCTCCCATCATTATGTTACTCCCTGTGGACACATTCCACAATGACAGGATGTTAGTTATCATGCAGGTTTCTGACATACCCTTTCAATACCCTTCCAATACCCCATCATGTTCACCCCTGTGATGCCATGCATTTCACAGCAACAATACGTGCACATGTACAGCATGCATTCTGGGTAGGTGTGTTAGATGTGTGCATGGAATATACCATCGCCATTACATGCCCGGTGTATTGGCAAGCATCTACATAAACCATACTCACCAGCTACAGGCTTCTGCCTTGGTGGTACCCCGAAGGGACCTACATAAGAGGGTGAGAGGTGCAAAGTCAGTGGCCACAGTGGCATTGCTGCAGGGTGGGTGCAGTATTACAAAACATTAACAGTACACTTCCACAATACTACCACATATGGACATCTGTTTATCACTACTATGCAGCAACAAAATATATCTATGACATGTCAGATATGCATGATCTACCTGTACCAGTGTGGATGCATACACAACAGAGGTCAACTGATGTGCCGTGTGGCCTTACCTGCACACTCCTCGGCCAGTGTGTGGGTGGAACCCACCTCCACAAAGCTTTCCGGTGGTTGGTGCCTGGCCAGATGGGCTGGTGCCACAAGGCTGGCCAGGATCTCCTCCACATGTGTCAGGAGGGATGGATGGCATGGCCCCCCTGTGGTGAGGTGATCCCCTTGGACTGCAGCAGCACACCGATGGGCATTGTGGAGCAGGTCAGAACAATGATGCTGGACCTGCTTATAACTGCAGTTGTGCAGTCCGACATCATTGACCCTGTGGACTAGGCTGTTCCACAGAGTGGTCTGTTTCTGCTGATCATGGGCAGCCCAGCCAAACAGGATTGCATAGTGCTGTATTAGTTCATTCAGCAGAATTTCATTTCAGCTGCTGTGTAGGCCATGCCACATCGTACCTGAAAGACATAAAGATGGACACAGGTTGAGCAAGTCATGCAGCAAGGTTACCACAGTTCTTAATACACATCACTTTCACCCCCCACCATATCAGTGACAACAAACTGTACATACAACTCAATAAGTATGGCTACAGCATACCTACCAGTGGGGCAGATATTGTACTGTACCACGCTTTGTGCAATGTGTTTGTAGCCATGTTTCCTGTGTGGACATTATTATTACTGGCCTGTTACAGACTATTCATCTGCATGCCATTGTCAGGGCCACAATGGTTCCATATATGCCTGTGGTATGCTTGCTATGTGTTTGCTGCACATCTGACATTCTGTGTTGTTGTGGTTATCTATGCATGCTGTTGGACATGTTCTGGGATTGTGTAGACCATTAATCCAAAACCACGGTAGCAGCTGCTCGAACAGCAGGACCAATCCCAAAGACCAATTTCCAATGAAAAAAGCAATTTATTGAATGAGAAACACCAACCCAAGGTGTTGGGTGGCAGTGCAAACCACCAGCTAAATAATCAATAGCAAAGACAAGAACACACGTTAACCTAGGTTTCGTCTTCCACTGAAGACTTCTTCAGAACTACTCACTTAAACAACCAATAGTTCTTATATACACTCCCAATTAATGTTAATTGGTAAAAACTGCTATCACTAAAAAATTTAAAGCAAAAAAAGAAAATTTAAACAGTAAAATAATAAATGAATTTGTTGCAAAAACTTCAAAATCAATGAAAAATATAAAATATAAGACGAAATGAAAAAATGAAAACATTAACATAAATTGTAAATATTAAATGTAAATATTAAATGTATTTAACTAAAGGTTGTGTGCTACTTCACTAACACATACCCTAATACTAAAATAATTACGTAGGTAAAATAAAATGTACCTAACCTACAACAAATTGAAACACAATTAAATGCATTCCTTAAACTAATAAAATATACAATCTCATGTTATAAGGTGTGTCTACCCTCCCTAGGTTAAATAACCTCGGGAAGGTATACTGTAAACATGAATGATGTGTGTTTAAAATACAATAAATACTTGATGTTGTAAAATACAGTAAAAAATACAATAAAAAAAAAATAATATATAAAAATAAACCTAACCAAGCTCCATGTGAACAATCTAATACACATACCTATATATGGATGCCAAAAACCATCATCATTGGCAATATAGTTTAATGGCGTATCTATATACTTGAATGATTTTACTCTAACCATTAATATGTCTAGGCTTCAGTAAAGGAGCTATACTAATGCTATTGTTAATGCCTGGATATCTAGTGGCATCTAATTTCAGTTGCCATTTCATTTCACTTAAGTCCAAATGGATATCCACCACATGCCCTTGATTGTCTTTTAACACTTGCTGAATCACACAAAATTTAAAACTATGGCCCTGATGCTGTTTAATGTGCCTATATAATGCATTGTTACTCCTTTGATGTTTTATATCTAAAACATGCTCCCCTATTCTGTCCCTTAGGTTCCTACACGTTTTCCCAATATAAAATGCTAAACATTCATTGCACTTGGCCAGATATACTACATTTTTGGAATAACAATTAAAATGTCAATTAATATGTATTATTTGATCTCCCAACCTAATTTTCTTACCGGTACTAAATATATAACTGCAAAGACTGCATCTCCCACATTTGAAATTCCCGATTAATCTATGAGTGGAAGAGCACCCTAATGATTTTGTTCCCCTCTCCAAAAAATTTTTAAATGACTTATCTTTTCTATAAACATTAATGGGCAAATTACTCATTCTTTTGGCAACATTACCGTCCAATTTTAACAATTCCCAATTCCTACGTATAAACACTCACAATAAACTCTGTATCGTAAGAATATGTAGTAATGAAAAATAAACTGTCCTTTTCCTTATTTGCATTGTTAACATTATTAATAGGGTTTAAACACAAACCCACAAAGTTGTTTGTATTAACACTACTCAATTGGGAATTTAAAATAGGCCAATAAATTCCTTTAGATCTTTTTAAAATAATTTCATTTTTAATACTGTTGATTAAATTGATGGGATAACCTCTTTTTAAAAACATGCCCATTATAAACTCTACTTCTTTCACAAATTCATAAGAATCATTGACCATTCTGGCTGCCCTGACCATCTGCCCTTTAATGATGGCTTTCTTGTGGTGGGCCGGGTGCCAGCTCGCATAATTTAAATGCGCATTAGAGAAAGTAGGCTTTCTATAGATCCCAGAATATATAATTTGCTTATCTCTATCAAATCGTAAATTGACATCCAAATAATTTATTTCTTTCCCACTATAATTATATGTGAATTTTAAAAAATCTACGGTATTGTTAATGTACTCAATAAAATTCAATAATCTATCAACACCACCCTTCCAGATGATAAAAATATCATCCAGGAAGCGTGTGTACTGGACAAAATATCTATTAAATTCACTTTCAAAAACAAAATTCTGTTCCCAATAAGCCATAACATAATTGACGTAGATGGGGGCACAAGCCTCCCCCATTGCTACGCCAGTAACTTGCTTGTAATAGCTTCCTTCAAAAAACAAAAAATTGTTAGTTAATACAATTTCCATAAGTAAAATAACTACATTAATCTGATCCTGTTCGTATAATTCAGTTTTTAATAATTGCCTCTCTAACCATTCCAACCCTACTTGATTTGGATCACAGAATATAAATTAATAACATCTATAGTGAGAAATAACATAAACTCATCAACTTTGATGTTATTTAATTGATGTAAAAAATGCCACAAATCTTCTGTAATATAATTGAATTTCACCAGTCCCTTCTGCATATAATAATCTGAAAACTTACTAATAAAAATAGTTTTGCTCCTTTTAGCATCTACTATAGGTCTAAAAACCACATTTGTTAACCCTTTATGAAGTTTGGGAATTCCAAAAATGTTACTAATGGCTGGGAAGTCATTTTTTAAATAACTATGCTCCATTTCACTAATCTGTCCTTGATATAATAAGTCATCTATCATTAAATCAATCTTGGCGAAGGCAATATGAATCTCATTTAAAGTAACTTCTTCATATGTGTCACTGGATAACATTTGAAACATATAATTTGAATAATCATTTTTATCCATAACCACTATGCCATTCCCTTTATCTGGCTTCATATAACGTATAGTATTATCCTTAACAAGCTCCATCAATAATTTGTTTTCTTGATCGGTTAAATTACCCCCTTCTACAACCGAATTTGCCCTTTTATTCCTAGCTTTAGACATACCCATGAAATGTTCCCTTATTTGTAATTCACATGCCTTTTCAAATAAGGCCATCATACAATTAGTCGGAGGATTAAACTTACTAGGCTTTTTTAAAACCGAGGTCAGTTGGGTACCACAATCAGTAAAACACATTTTTAAATTCATTTTCCGAACCAGCAGTTTTAAATCAATAATTACGTCTACTATATTACCTTTTCTTCTAGGCACAAAAGTGAAAACTTTTGATAACAAATCCACGTGCCTGATATCCAACTGTTTACAAGAGTAATTATATAATTTAAAATCACTGTATGAATTTGTTATAACTATCGGCTCGTTACCTTTTGTGAACTCTTGCCCGTTTTTCATAACATCCAAAAGAATAGATAAGTCAACATCTCTATCACTTCCAAACATCAAACTGTTATCTATTCCATTTTCTACTTCATTTTCATCAACCCCAAACTTTCCAATTTCATTTAACTGTTTTTCAAATACAATGGAATGTCCAGAATTCAAAAATATACTTAAGTCATTAACCAAACTGTCAAGGTTCACATCATAGGCATCATTAATACTGGCTACAATGTCTTTGGGAGAAGAAACAGTCTCCCTTCGAACTGCTGAATCGGTAAGAAGCTCATTGATTGTGACACTTACTTGAGATGCCTGAACTTCCACCTCTTCCCCTAAGTCAATAATTAATGTTGAGCCAAGGAAATTAGAGGGCATTGTCACTCCTTTGAAACAGTCCCCAGCTGATTTGCACAAATGTAGGTCCATCCCACATATAACCGACTGAGTTACCTCCAATCCGCCGTCTGATTGCTGCTGTAATTCGATTGAAGCCCCCATCTCTTTGGGCGGACTCCTTGTTCATTGAACTTTTCGCAGTCTTTCCTTCTCTGAAGCTGCCCAGCTTCCTCTCGACTTCGTAACCTTTCGGAGCATCTCGGGCCTTTGTCTAAAGGGACCTCATCACGTTGGTACCGCAATTCATTCGTTTGTGACCTCACTTCCAGCTCATTTCGAACCCCTACATAACTAGGCGCTCTCCAGTTGCTATGGTGACCTTTAGACAAGGGATACACTATTTCCTTCTGATACTCCTCAGTATCCCTCCTAATTTTGTTAGATTTCCTCACATAAATCGCTTGGCAGCTATTATTGACATTACTTAAAATATTTTTATAATTGGTTACATAACTGTCAAAATTCAAATCACTCATTATAATTTCGTTTTCATTTTCAAGCTGAACCAAATGTCTTGCAATTACAACATCGTTGTATTTCACCATAATTTTCAAGAGCTCTATCCCAGTCTTGTCAAATAGCTGGTGAACCTCTTGAATCATCTCCTTATTTCCAACAATACCATTAGGGTATCTCCAAAAACGAAGACCCCTCGGGACCAGACCCAGTTCAATGTTCCTCATTAAGTAACTGTTTTCAAGTTGAAGTTTTTTCATCTGAAACAACTGCTTCTCGAAGTTCTTAACCTTTTGGCTAAAGATAAACCCTTTTTTAAAGGGAAAATCACATTATTCACCTCCTGTTGAAAACTAAAGAGGTTATTTTTCCATTGTGTTTTATCCAATTCAACCATATTATTTGAACCATTAACTATATTACGCTTCGGAGCCACACCCTTCAGCATTCACCTCATTTGAATTACCTGGGGAATGCGACTACATGGGAGTAGGTTGAGTTAATGGTATACCCAAACTCCTGAACAGTGGGTTTGATGCAGTCGCTATCACCTGCTGCTTTTCCACTAGCGATTTTATCTGCTCCGTATGTTTAGAAAGTTGTGAATTGATCTTCTTCAACAAGTCCAAAATATGTGAGTTAGACTCCATACCATGTTTAAACACCAACACAAACTCCGAAGGAGTTTCTTTCTTCTTTCTTTCTTTCTTTTTCTACTTTAAAAATTTTTTAGTGATAGCAGTGATTACCAATTAACATTAATTGGGAGTGTATATAAGAGCTATTGGTTGTTTAAGTGAGCAGTTCTGAAGAAGTCTTCAGTGGAAGATGAAACCTAGGTTAACGTGCATTCTTGTCTTTGCTATTGATTATTTAGCTGATGGTTTGCACTGCCACCCAACACCTTGGGTTGGTGTTTCTCATTCAATAAATTGCTTTTTCCATTGGAAACTGGTCTTTGGGATTGGTCCTGCTGTTCGAGCAGCTGCTACCGTGGTTTTGGATTAATTGTTGGTGGGTTTTTTTCCTTCGGAGTTTGTGATTGTGTAGACCATTACTACCGACATATGTTCTATAACAGTGACACAATAGCATGCATGTGTACTATTGGCCAGCAGAACCACCTCTCCAAACTCATCTGCCCATGTTAGCAGGCCACATCACATGTGTGACTCACCCTGGGGCCACCTCATGTACTGGTTCAGCAATACCATCAGGTGGAACTAACCCAGGGGATGTTGTCCCCCCCTCCCCGGGGGCACATGCACAGACATGTTCCTGTCCCTTGAGGACAGGTCCAGGGTCTGTTCCATAACGGGCTCCACAGACACATGGGGGATATGCTACATCACCTTGAGGCACCCAGTACACATTCACAGGGCCCACATGCTCCTCTTGCTCAGTCTCCAAGCCATGCACCTTCGGGACATGGACTGCTGTTGTGAGTAGCAGTGGGTGGGAGGTTTGTTGTCATTGTGTCCATATTGGGGCCCATGGGGCATCCACATCACAGACCACACACACCATCCAGGGTGTTTACCTACCACATGTGTCACATACCACCCCTGTAGGCTGTGCTCTATATCTACCAACCCTGACCACCTCCACAACTATACCTGCCATACTTCCCATTTTCCCATTCCTTACTTCACAGACAAGGGTGATGTGGTCCCAACAAGGGGTTCACATGTGACATACCCGTCCATGTTGCAGACACTGACAGCTGTAGATATCTGTGTGTATTGCTATGTGTGCTATTTCCTCACACATAGCATGCAGCACTGTGGTAGTAATATAGGGGACATGTATTTACATGCATATATGTTTGTGTGTACATTTGTATTTATGTAGACGTGCATATAGGTATATATTTATATATGTTTAGATATATGTGATGTTGTATATATGTGCTCATAATTATGTCTATACATGGGTATGTGTATATTTGTGGACATACCTGTAGACCTGTAGATATATATATGTTTATATATATATATATATATATGTTTATATATATATATATATATATATATATGTATACCTATATGTAGGGTACAATCAAACATCAAGTCCACAATCTCAAAATACCTTTCTGCACAACTGCACTGTTCTGCCTTGCTACAACACAGACAGGTGCCACATATGGACACAGCCTGACATTTGGGGGGTATATGTAGGGCCGGATTGCAGGTAACCCTATTACACACCTATGGCATTCACGCATGCTACAATACAGGTTAACCTGAGTATCCTGCAAGATGTGGGCTGTGGAACCCACGTGTCCATCATTATGGAATTACTTCCACCACCAGCTGTTGGCCACGTAATATACATACTTTCAGTTACACAACACACACTATGATGGCTTACATCTTATCAGTCAGTGCTGCTCTGCACGGTAGACGGGTATAGCCCACTACCCACAGGGGCGGACTCTATTGTACTTAGCAGTTGTTCAGCTGAACATCATTACAACAGCAACACCTGAAGGCCCATATAAATCATTCCACACCATCTATTCCATTATTATGGACCAAGTACTACAGTCAATTACATACATATATACTTCACATACCTGTTCTGGGAATGCAGTTTCTTCTGGATGTTTTTTTTTCTGTGCCTTATATGCACACTCTCTCTCTCGCTCTCTCACTCTCAGTCTTTCTCCAGTAAATGGAATGAGCTGCTTTGCATAGATTGCTGCATGGAATTTGTAGGTGATGCACATGATCAGGTGATGGCTTCTGCACCCATCAGTGTCCTCCACTTGCTACATGCATGCAACATGCTGTGTAGTATTTCCAATTACTACTGTCATGGCAACCAACTACTATAAATCCCTACATCATGTGGGCATTGTCCCTTTACCTTTACTGTATGATGGACATCCTTCCTGTGTGCGGGCAGCAGTGTTACAAACAGCAGGTAGAATACCTCTTACAGGAGAACATGCACACTCAGGCCAACTACATATTTGTAGGAGGTTCCAGAACTACAGACAGAGTGTGAGTAGTGTTGTTGTCTGCATTGTATAGCACCGGTGTGATGGCCAGAGGTGTATCTATTATGTTTTCTCTGTTCACCACACAGGTCTTGTGTCAGATACATCACTGGCAGCGTGTGTGTTGAGTGCTATCAGTACATGCCTACATCCACTTCTGTTTCTAACTTCATATTCTGGACTAAGGGTATGTTGCAGACTATCCTCTAACACGGTGGACTTGCTTAGTGTATGACAATAGTTTTACACATATGGGGCTGTGTTCCAGCCTCTGTCCTCCACATACATAACAGGCTTTGTACATATGACATGCTGTCAGGGATTGTTATGTAGTGGGCTGTGTGTATGTCATGCGGCCATTCCTGCCATCAGTCCACTCCTGTTGTGTCCCCCACACATACTGTGGGGTTGGGTCCATATATGTGTGGGCTTCACCTACACAATACATGTGTGCCCTTATGCACTCCAGAGGCCAGTGTATGTTACAGTGGTATATAGCCCTGTATTATTGAGTCTGGGGGGTGCACCATGACTAACCTAGGCTGTTACAGCATGTGGGGGTGTCATGGGTACATTACCAGACAATTCACATTGAGTAAATGCAGGCCTACTGCCTCCTGCCATACAGACTGTTCTGTTTCTCAGTATGATTGTAATGGTGTCAGTTATGCTTTGTTATGTAAGAGATACATCCTATTGTGTCAACTGAGGTCTTTAACCCATAGGGATTATGTACAGAGTGTAGATAGAGGCTGCTGGACTATACATCTGCATTACTTACTGTTGACTGATTGGTATCCTGTGGCCCAGTCTGTCTTTACTATTGTACTACTTGAAAGCCTCGGCCTGGGCAGCAACATATATAAACCTTTCCAGACTACTGTATTAATATAACTGTTTCACAGTTGCATTACTCTGTTTATATGTATGTCAGTGTCTAAACAGCTATATGATATGGCATATACAACTGTAATAGTATACAAATAAAACTTTCTCATGTATGCAAACCTGTGTGTGGTATTATATCCTTTGACCTCTCTGGGGGTATATGTTGCAGGCAAAAATTGTAATTTGTATGGGTGGCTCATACAGTGTCCATTTGGTAAGGTGGTAACTGTAGGCATAGTGGCTGTTCCATATTGTGTGCACCATCTACATATGTATCTTCCTATACATATCTGTGTGTGTGTGTGTGTGTGTGTGTAGTTGCATATATATCTATCTATCTATATATATATATATATATATATATATATATATATATATATATATATATATATATATGTGTGTGTGTGTATATATATATATATATATATATATATATATATATATATATATATATATATATATATCTGAAAATGCATATATGTGTCTATGTATATATATCCTAGGGATGTTGATTGCTTCCATATTGTACATTCCCTATGGTAGCCAGACTGTACTGCATGATATGTTACATATACCAGCCTGACATCATACAGGTGGGATGGAGTACTGTTAACATCTTGTGCCCATGTTGTGTCAGGTCCTGGTTATGGGATCTGCAACAGTTGATAGTGTATGTTTGGCATCTATTTAGATATATATATATATATATATATATATATATATATATATATATATATATATAGATATACATACACACATACACACACACACACACACACACACACACACACACACACACACACACACACACACACACATCACACCATACATCATTTTCTTTTGATTGTTGAATGACTCTGTGGATGATAAATATGTGATGTGAAACATGATTTTTTTTCACATGACATGGCTTAGTGGTAATGAACTTTACAGGAAGGCGGCGTCCCAGAGCCTGACTTCCTAGAGGCTGCAGAGGCTGTTTGTTTATTGCTGGACAGAGGCCAGAGTATTGTGATTATACAGGTTTTTCTTTTTTGTTTTGTTTTTTGTATTGGTTTGCATTCATTTGCGCAGAGGTCATCATCTTTCCTGTTAGTTCCGGTTGCTGATCATCTTTCCATCTCTTCCATCTTTTCATTTCTTTGCCTATCTCTGCTCTTGCCTGCATGTTCACCTCTCACTATGTCCTGTCTCACTATGTCTTATCTTACCTCTTTTCTCTCTTTCCTCTTCCTCCTGCCTTAGCATCTTTTCCTAAGCATCTTTTTCCCTCCTCAGCACATCCCCCTCCTCACACAATGTCCAAACCTACACAATCTCCTTTGCTTTGTCTCCAAACTGTCCAACATGAGCTGACCCTCTAATATACTTATTCCTAATCCTGTCCATCCTCGTCACACCCAGTGCAAAGCTTAACATCTTTAACTCTGCCACATCCAGCTCTGACTCCTGCCTTTTTGTCAATGCCACTGTCTCCAACCCATATAACATAGCTGGTCTCACTACTGTCTTGTAGACCTTCCCTTTCACTCTTACTGGTACCCGTATGTCACAAATCACTCCTGACACTCTTCTCCACCCATTCCACCCTGCCTGTACTCTCTTCTTCACCTCTCTTCCACATTCACCATTACTCTGAACTGTTGATCCCAAGTGCTTAAACTCGTCCACCTTTACCAACTCTACTCCATGCATCCTCACCATTCCCCTACCCTCCCTCTCATTTACACACATATATTCTGTCTTAGCCCTGCTGACCTTCAGTCCTCTGCTCTCTAGAGCATATCTCCACCTCTCCAGAGTCTCCTCAACCTGATTCCTACTCTCACTACAGATCACAATGTCATCTGCAAACATCATAGTCCACGGGTATTCCTGTCTGATCTCATCTGTCAACCTGTCCATCACCACTGCAAATAAGAAAGGACTCGGAGCTGATCCTTGATGTAATCCCACCTCCACCTTAAATGGATCTGTCACTCCCACTGCAGTCCTCACCACTGTCACACTACCCTTGTACATATCCTGTACCACTCTTACATACTTCTCTGCCACCAATGGTTCATATAGGTTCATCTAGGGGCTCTGCCCTAGGGCATTTATAAGCCTAGCCAGAGTGTGTGTGGCTTACACCCCCTTAGGATGAGAATACTATACCCATTAGTTTGTTGTGCCTGTGTCCAGCAGTGATAGAGATGATTCGGTGGTAAACAAACCTCCTCCATCCATTCCCATCCATTTCTTCGTGACAGACTCTCAGTCAGAGAGAGGCTCACTTCACATGGACTGGATCTTGTTCCATAGTGGTGGTCTCTCTGGGTGACAGATCTGTCCTCAGCATCTATCCTATATAACTGCGGAGTTTAAGTAAGTCTTTGCTCTCTGGCTCCTCTTGGCTCTTGTGTTTTGGTGGAGCATGTCCATTAATTCATTCCGGGACATGGCCTTGTATGTCAGGGCAGGCACAGATCACCCTGGCAGGCGGTGGTATGCACTGAATAGAGCTGATCTTTCATAGCCGGGCATCATATGGTTATATAAGTTTGAGCTTCTTATCCTTTGGAACTTTTGGGGTCGCTCCTTTTTCCAACTGTGTCGTGGATGGGTGTACACTACCGGGGGGCTTGTACTCAATCATTGTCTGGATACGTGAATGACCTCTCCTGATCAATGACCTCTCCTGATCTGGATGATCTGATCTCAATGTAGATGTGGGCAAATCAGAAGGTCTTTGTAATGTCTTCCTTTATGGTTACTGGGAGTGTCTGTCAATAACTTGGTCTTCTCCATAAGTGGGTCCTTTCCATAATTCCATGGGTAATCCCATTACCTAATTGGGTAAATTAGGGTTTTTCCTTTTTCCTTTACAAGGGTATGACTATCGTGTTTTGACATTTCTAGTTTTGCCATGGCTCTGGCACCAGTTGGCCATTTCTGAAGACCTCTCTGGGAGGATGTCTGTGTCTGATGGGTGTCAGTGTTTATGGTGCCTTTGTTGTATCTTCAGTTTTTTTTCATCCCCCAACCCCTATGTTTGCTGCACCTAAAATAAATAAAGAACAAGAGGGTCCCAGGACTGAGACTGAGATGACACTCGACACTGGACTTAGAGTCTGACAGGCACCACCAAAACCCTAACCCTGTGTGTTCTGTCCTTGAGAGTCCTGAGCTAGCATCTTGTGACATATGGGTTTGACATCTGGGCTTACAGCTTTTCTATGATGCCGATCGGTGTGCTTGTGTTGAATTATTGTGGTGCTGGCTGCGTGTGCTGTCTTACCTCATCAATAGCCTTAGTGACTGTTTTTACTGCATGTCCAGTTTCAGTTTTCTCAAGAGGGCTTGACAAAGCCAAAGGGATCTGCCCTTGACAATGCCAATTGGGTCCCCATCCCCTGTCTGTTATGAGTATGAGTTCCTTATTTATGAGTTCCATTATGATCCTCTCCATGGCTTGCAGAGTAGGCTCAGGGGTCTTATGTAAGGGGTCCGCCAGGCAGAAGTGGGACTGCAACACTTGTGTCGCCATTCTTTGTGATGCATATCCTGTATTAATGTTAAGTAAAAAGTAGCCGTGTAAGTGGGTTTTAGCCTTAGAGCAGTGTTATGTGTGTGGGTTTAGTTCACCCCCTCCCTCCGTCCGGTTGTTTTGGCTTCACCGAGCAGCTCTGTGATGCTGTATCTGAGCTTTAGAGAGAGCAGCTCTCACCTGGCATAGATATTTCTTTTTTGGGGGGGAGAGGAGGGGAGGAACTTGTCTGCCAGTATGTTAGGGAATGTCTTGGTGTCTGTGGGTGTCTGCCAGTTTGTTATTTTCTGAGCATATTCTGTAGTTCTGGAGTTTCCACCCAGGTTTCTAACTAAGCAAAAATTAAGGTTTCCTTTGTTGTTTCTGTCATATTTTTCTCTCTTCAAGTTATGATTGTGATTATGTTGATCGTGCGATTTTTTTTTTTTTGGCCTTTGATTGATTTTAAGAGTTTTCAGTTTTTTACATAGTAGTAGATTTTAGATGTTTTCCTTGCTTATATTGTTTAGGTCATGTAGTAAGTTCCCTCAGCTGTGCACCTGCCTTGGTTTAATTTATTAGATTTTATTATCCAAGCATGCATGTGGAGGCTCACTTGAGGTTACGTGGAGGTTTTTTAACAGCGTGGGTTATAGTTTCCACTGGCTCGGTTTGTAAGGGTTTTATAGTCGTGGGTTATGGTCAGTGCTTAGAAGTGATGAAGTTTGCTTTGCTCCAGTCTTCTGTGGTCTCTTTTTAACAGGGATGGGGGATGGATGTGGTCTCTTGGTTGGGGGTGGATGGGATGTGCATCTCCAGTGTGTCCAGCATTGGTCTGGAAAATGTCAAGTTCCATAGCATAATGTGTTAGCATCCTGTGAGCATTTTGGACAGATGGTTGTAGTTGAGTAGTTGTAGCATATTTGTGAATAGTGACTATTGTTCCATAGCATTTGAGTTTATGATATGTTTTCCCAGTCTATGTTTGGGTTGTTGAAGTTGAGTAATGTGACAGTGGAGAGTTTGGAGTTACTCTCCAGGTGTAAGTCAAGGCTCACCATGGGTGTTTGCAGAGACCAGGTCTGGCCTCTGTTGTGGCAAGCTCTGAGTTTCTGAGGTTTGGGTATCCTGGATGACTGCATGGGCTTCCCAGTTTTGCTCGCCTGCGATTGCACTGGGATGGTCTCGGGTCTTTTTAAGCACTATGGGTGCTCCTCTGCTTTTGTGGCAGAATATGTTTAATTTTGGAATTCGTCCGATAGCCGGGTGTTTCTCCATACTGGTGGGTGCTCTCAGGGCATGAGAGGAGAGGTTTAGAGCACAGAGCAGTTGAGCAGACCATACTATGTTCTTCATACTTTGTTTTTCCATCTAGGTTTATCATACTGTAAGGTTATAAAAGGCATGTTTTCTTCCATTTAATTCTTTGCCATCCATTATAAGCCTAGGCGTAGGTTTATCTTTCCCAAAAGCCCTAAAGAGCCTCCCATGCCGTGGTAAGAGCCAAGCAGTGAGACATGGCACCAGGGCGGTGACAGGTGCAATGGGCCCAGGCAGGAAAAGCTCAAGCTTGTCAAGCTGTATTGGATCATCAGACAGACCAACACCAATAATTAATGATTATTCACAGGTCTTAATGCGTATTGTAGCTGATCATTTTGGTCAGTTATGATGGATCATTTTCAGGTGTGAGGGGGTAGGATACTCGTATAGGGTCAGAGACACTCATGTCTCTTTCATCTAGTCCAGGGAGGTATGCCTCAGGTCGTGAGTCCAGGGATTGAATGCTGTCTGTCGTTCTGCTGCTGTGTAGACAATGAGTGAGAGGACCTGAGTTGTTCTGTTGGGTGAGACCTGAGTGTGTGATCTAGCAGAAGTGGATCTTTCCTGTACAGGTCTGGGCAGCTTACCAGTGATCTGACTACTGTCTGTGTCAGGCCAAGGGTGTGAGAACTATTTAATGCAGGTCTTCACCTGCACAAGTGTAAGGTCTGATGTTGAGAACACTGTGTTGCATGTTTTTGTCTTTTGTGCACTGTGACTTCGTGTGCTCATATTTGTGCCTCTATGGTCTTGTTTTGTTTTTGTGTTGTGGTTCCTTTGTGTTTTGTGTAGTTTTATGTGTAGATTTTGTTGTTGTGGTGTTGCCAGTCCTGTTTTGTGTGTGTGGCAGTTTTTGTTTGTTCTGTCTGAGCAGTCTCTCTAGATGAGCTATTTGTTTGTCTGCATCATTTCCTCCTGCGTCTTGATGGTTAAGTTGTGGGCTTGAGGTGGGCTGCAGCCAGTTTGCCATGTAACATTGCATTGCCATAAGAACTCACCAGTCACTTGTGGGAGAGGGCAGTTGTTCAGGGTACGAGGCCCGCCGACCCCGGACCTAAGTGAAAAAAAGAACCAGGGTAACTGGAGAGGAATGCTCTGATATAGTTTAGTAAACATGCTAGAAAAAGTGAAAAAGTTTGCTGTGTAAATGAGTCAGCGATGCTACTAGGAAATACTCATTATCCAGTCTTCCTCATACAATACCACAACTCTTCTCTAGGCACCCTGTCATATGCTTTCTCCAAGTCTACAAAGACACAATGCAACTCCTTCTGACCTTCTCTGTATTTCTCCAATAACACTCTCAGAGCAAACATCACATCTGTAGTGCTCTTTCCTGGCATGAAACCATACTGCTGATCACTAATCATCACCTCCCTTCTTAACATAGCTTCTACTACTCTCTACCATAACTTCAAGCTGTGACTGATCAATTTTATACCTCTGTAGTTACTGCAGCTCTGCACATCACCCTTATTCTTAAAGATAGGTACCAAAACACTTTTTCTCCACTCCTCAGGCATCCTCTGACTTTCCAAAATTTCATTAAACAACCTAGTTAAAAATTCCACTGCCATTTCTTCTAAGCACCTCCATGCTTCCATTGGGATGTCATCTGGGCCAACAGCCTTTCCATTTTTCATCCTCTTCATAGCTATCCTTACTTCCTCCTTGCTAATCTCTTTCACTTCCTGATTCACTATCCCCACATCATCCAACCTTCTCTTTCTCTCATTCTCTTCATTCATCAGCCTCTCAAAATACTCTTTCCATCTACTCAACACACTCTCCTCTCTTGTGAGTACCTTTCCCTCACTATCCTTTATCACCCTTACTTACTGCACGTCTTTTCCAGCTCTGTCCCTCTGTCTAGCCAATCGGTACAGGTCCTTTTCTCTCTCTTTAGTGTCCAATCTCTCGTACAACTCTCCATATGCCCTATCCTTAGCTTTCGCCACCTCTCTCTTTGCCATGCACCTCATCTCCTTATACTCATGTCTACTTTCTTCATCTCTTTGACAATCCCACTTCTTCTTCACCATCCTCTTCCTCTGTATACTCTCCTGTACTTTCTTATTCCACCACCAGGTCTCCTTGTCCTCCTTCCTCTGTCCAGATGTCACACCAAGCACCTTTCTAGCAGTCTCCCTTACTAGTTCTGCTGTAGTTACCCAGCTATTCAGTAACTCTCCACTGCCTCCCAGTGCCTGTCTTAACTCTTCCCTAAACTCCACTTCACAATCACCCTTTTTTAACTTCCATCATTTAATCATTGGCACTGCTTTCACACTCCTCCTCCTCTTCTTGATCACCAACGTCATCCTACAGACCACCAGCACTGCTAACTTCCGGTTACGGGGCTTCTAAATTGCCTAACCTGTGTAGGCATTGCTTACCCCCATTCAAACAAGCTTAAACTCACTTACTCCCACTTACCCCATGCTAATTTATTTAAAAGAAAAGAAAAAAGGGTTGACAGGAAAGTGGTGAATAAGGGGCACAAATAGGGAAAGACAGTGGGGAAAATAGCTAGGGATGTGCAGGAGGGTGTAGGGAAGGCCCATAGCTGCCCATTTCTTCTACAGCAACAGCTGTGCATATGCACTGAATTTGGAGGTAGGTTTGGACACTCAAACCCCTGAAAGAGGGGTGAGGATAACAATAATATATTGTGATGCCAGTTAGACCAGATTACATGTGTCCAGTGGACACGTGAGCAAAATAGTATTATTGTTTGGGAACAGAATGCCCTTTTTTTTTCAGGTGAGAGTGGGATGTTGGGGAGGGATAGTGGGTATATTTGGGGAGGTAGTTTGGGTAGGTTAACAGACAAGACAAACAAGATGCATAGAGGGGCGGTATATGACACATGTGGGGGGTAAACTCCTTGATGGGGAGGAGTGTTGGGAAATAGGAAGCCCATGAGCCCCCTAGTAGAAATAGTGGGACTGAGATCCCCACCCATGGGCAGTCACCACTGTACCTTCACAGCCCCAAAGGTGGCTGTGCTGGGGGCTGAGACAGAGAGCCAGGCTGACCCTCCAGTCGAGACACGTGGCCCTTGAGCTGGTGTAGAAGATCCCCAAACTGCTGACCAAGCTCTCTACACACCACAACCCAGAACTGGCGATGGGTGACAGATTCCTGTTTGCGCCCGCTCCCAGGGGGTGAGCCCCATCCTCTGAGGCGGTTCCACCCAAAGGTGGTGCAGGACCAATGGACAAGGAGGTCCTGGGTTGGGTCCCAGACATGCTGTTGCCCGGTGCCACAGCCAGCTGAGGTGGGACAGGTGGGTCCGCTGGGACCTGCATTCCCATACGTGCTATGGTGTTTATGGTATATCAACATATGTGGGTGAGTAATAGTCAACACATTCTAGGGTTAGGTATAACAGCATGGATAGATATTCCCATTAACCCAAACACCAGGTATGGAACAGTTGCATAGTAAACAGAACACATGCATATATGGGACCACAGTGGTAATAACAGCATGCAGGTACGTTGATGGCACCATGCCACCAATGTTGAAATATTTCAACATAGCACATGCATAGAAACAGATTTAAATAATTATCAACCAATAGGACATATGTCCCAACATAACAGTGGAGTCATCACATACCAGTTGAAGTGGGTATGTAGCGTATTGTTGGAGATATGGTGGGGGGAGAGAAAGATGTCAATTAACAACTAATATATTCCTGTAGCTCACATTACTTTCCTAGTCAGTGCTGTTATCTGTACCTTACACATATTACTACACTACCCTATTGCCTTAGTTTGGACAGTGATATGGCTGTCGTCATCTTTATAATTGAACCAGTTTTACCTGCAGTATACACCTCTTACCTGGTATACCTGTCGAGGAAATGTTTGTTAAGACTTACTAACTGTTTCTACACATACTCCCATATTCCAGGTTGATGTTGTGCACATACCTGTCCATCTCTTTTTGCACAGACTCTGACCATGTCTTAACAACATGCAGGTGAACTGGGACATATTTAGACTATTGCCCTCTTCAACCTTTACTGACATACAACACTCTTATACAGGCGTTCCTACACAGTTAAATGTAGCACAGTGTGAGAGACAGTGATCAGTGATACCTTATTATTCAGAGGAACTGCAACACTCACAATTCCATACAATACCAGAGTAAACAGTATCAGTACAGGGTATCAAGCTTTTATTTCTCGGCACAGTGTTTGTATCTGACGTACCTGTGGGAGCAATGTTTGTTAGCACTACCTGAATGTTGCCACACAAAGTACCAGATTTCACATTAGCATTAGGCACATAAATCTCACTTTGTTACTGTACACACTCTGGACACAGCCTGACAACATGGGGGTATAGAAAGGACATACATGGCTTATTACTTCCATAATAGTTTCGGGAGTTGCTAGAGTGACAGGTTTGTTCTCATAGATGTGTGACAATCAGTTGTATTTCCTGTTTGCTGCCTAAACATCTGGGAGCATCCCACTGACTTCCCAGGGGGACAGGGTGACAGGCAGCAGATATGGGCCCATATACTGGACATTCTGGACTCATTTGTTCAGTTGTGGGGTATCGTTCTGTATGCCGCCTACTTCCTCTCTCAGGTTTCAGACCATGGCTGTGTCTGCTAAAACTAAAAGACTGTCCATCGCAGTTGTGTGTGCTATATAGATATTGCTGTAGATCTCCTATCTGCTTTCTGTTTTATAATTCTCCTGTGGTTTTACATTCTGACCTTGTATTACAACACTCTTACACAGGATGTCCTAGACAGTTATATTTTGTAGCACAGTGTGGGTGACAGTGATGAGTGATACTTTATTATTCAGAGCAACTGCATCAGTCACAATGCCTTACAATACCAAAGTAAACAGTATAATGTACAGGGTATCATTGTTTTATTTCTGGGCACAGTGTTTGTATTTGACAGACCTGTGGGAGCAATGTTTGTTAGCACAACCTGAATGTTGCCACACACAGTACCAGATTCCACATTACTATTATGCACAGACGTCTCACTCTGTTAGTGTACACACTCTGGTCACAGCTTGACAATATGGGGGTGTAAATGGGACATATGTGGCTTATTACTCTCATAAGATTTTGGGGAGTTGCTAGTGCGCCAGCTTTGTTCTCATAGATGTGTGACAATCAGTTGTATTTCCTGTTTGCTGCCTATATGTCTGGGATCAACCCACTGATTTCCCAGGGGGACAGGATGATAGGCAGCAGATATAGGCCAATTTACTGGACTTTCTGGACATATCTATACAGTTGTGGGGTATGATTCTGTATGCAGACTACTACCACTCCCAGGATTCGAACCATGGCTGTGTGTGCTAAAAATACAACAGTTCACATCTCAGTTGCATGCGTTATTTGGATTTTGTTGTCTGCCTTTTCACTGTTTTCTGTCTATGTGTCTCTCTCAGTTGTAATAAGTGACCTCTGGAAATTACACCAATCATATACAGACATTCCTACACATTCTATTTATGTTGCACAGTGTGGGTAACAGTGCTTAATACAACAGTACTATTAAGTGTTTGCAAATCTACATTACTATATGATATCAGAGTATACACATGAAGTCCAGCAGTTAGACCTTTATTGTCAGGCTATTATGCTTTTACTTACATTCAAACTATATGAGACTCTTCCTGCCATATTCTCCAGTGTATGCAGTACTTGCCTTAAACAATACAGGTTTTATACCGGCAATTAATTTACTAATACTTTTAGATTTATTTCCTATGACAGTACATGCAAGAGTATTACTAACCTGCCTTGCTTCGCAACTTCTCCAGGCAACAGCCATGGGCCTTCTGGTTCGTGGACCGCTCACTTGCCACTATGAAGGACATAAGAGGAATATTTAGCCATACCTATTCATAATATACATGAGCTGGCAATTATTAAACAGGTAGTGGAGTGATACTTACACACAGTTGGGACACCCCCTGTCGTCCTAGCCTCTTGGATCCACTGATACAAGAGATCCCCCTTTCATTGCTTCAGGTTGGCATAGTGACACCTGACCTGCTCACCAGTCCGGGGTATGCCAGTGGCACTGGTGAGGTCACAGGTGAGATGGTCCAAGGATCCCACCTTATATTGGGAACCCTGGTACTGGTCCTGCAGCAGTCTCTGCTCATGGTCTTTGACAAGGAATCCTGCCATGACTTTGGACTCCTGGATGACCCAGTGCTGTGCCTGGAAGTGCACTCCCTCTCCCCTTTCTGCCATGGTGCCTGCAAGGGGACACTACAAATAGTTATGAGATGTATTCCTGCCTGTTGGGTATAAGAA
Source organism: Protopterus annectens (assembly GCF_019279795.1). NCBI lineage: Eukaryota > Metazoa > Chordata > Ceratodontiformes > Protopteridae > Protopterus > Protopterus annectens. Next base: position 704,026,134 of record NC_056748.1, read on the forward strand.
GGGCTGAATTCCCACATTTTGCTGTGATTGGCCAGTTTTGAAAAGGCTAAGCTATGGGCAAACCTGCTTACCTAAGTTTGGCATTGTTTAAAGGGGTATATCACTGGGCACATTGAGTTAGCTGGCCTACACATTGCTTACATCTCCTACCCGGCCTGTGCAATGCTTAGCGTTGCTTAAAATTGACTTTGCATTATATTTGCTTTTTGGCATTGATTTATTATTCATTACAATATATATATATAAGCTTGTGCTTTGATCTGAACTGTGCATTGAACGATTTTGACTTTTTGCTACTGCTTTCATCATTTGGTTTTGAATTCATCGTTGGGTGTTTGGTCGTTTTTTACATATATATATATATATATATATATATATATATATATATATATATATATATATATATATATGTCTGGTATCCATGATTCATGTGTACGTATACTGTATGGGGTCCTTGTGTTTACAAGGGGACTTCAACACTCTATTACATTTACACCTCACATCTGGCCTTACTTCAGTACTCTAGTTCACATATTTATGTTATGTAGTAGGTTATAGAACATATGACTGTATACTGATTCTTTCACATGGTCAGTTTGATTTTACTATTCAGAGGGTTTGTTTGGTGATACCTCACTGTTATGTACTGCTGTGATGGCTTGGTGGTTAACTACTGTGACTATAGTGTATAGGGTCCTGGGTTCAAGACCTGCAAAGCTGTTCATTTTGTTGCTGGGCAGAACAGCAGCTGTTGGATACATAGTGATTAAGGCACTTTCAAGCACTTGTAAGTGGGTTTTTGTGGGTTTACGCAAGGGTAGGCAATGCTAACTTCCAGTAAAATATGCTTACAGAGAGTTAACTTCAATATTGCTTAACCTGTGTGTGCATTGCTTACCCCCGCACAAATGGGCTTAAACCCACTTACTAGTGCTTACATATGTTTATGCCCACTTACTACTGCTTAATACTGCTTACACTTGCTTACTAGTGCTTACTCCTGCTTATCACTGCACTAATTTAGACAGTAATGTCTAATGGTTCTTGGGAAGGTGGGGGATTTGGAAGCTGTATGGAGTTATCATTCATTACACATTTAACCCTCCATTTGTATCCATGATTCCTGTGTACATATACTGTATGGGGCACATATGATTATCTGTGGACTTTGCAACATTATGACACTGACACCTCACATCTGCATTTAATGTAGTACTCCAGTTCACAAATATATGTTATTTAGTAGGTTATGCAACTAAAATACTGGTCATAACGTGATTTGACATGGAAGCTGGAATGTGCTGCAGTGGGACTCAAACGGGGAATGCCTGCTCGTAAGGCGAATGTTCTGCCACTACACTATTGCTATACTGCTTCATTTGCATATATCTTCCTTGTTATCCTTTTCAGCCATTTAAGCTGTATTAACCGTAGCTAAGCGATGGGTAAACCCACGCACCTATGGTTAAATTTAATCTGTTTCATAAAAATAAAAAATGGTATATTTATATTGTGCATTTACTGTTACTGTTGTACATGTGGGGGATGTTGCTGGGGGTATGCGGACACCTATGAGCAGTCTCACTCATTTTTTTGGGCTTTCTACTGTTCTTCATTGTGGGGGCATATACATTCTGAGAGCTCTGCTCTCAGACACACCCCCTGCATTCTTATACACTCCATGTAAAATTAGGAGCTCAGGCAGTGCACCTTCATTAATATGCATGGCATGGTCCTGTCCTGCTCCTAAATGGCCGCCTCCATGCAGAACTAAGCTAGTCCTGCAAGGAAGATTAGTAAATCCGGGGGAATGTGCTTTACTACACAGTCAAATAGGATTTCAAAAAATAAATTATATTTTAAAGCAAGTGGTCAAGATAATTTTTGATAATGAGCTGTTGTTTAATAAAACACAGCTTCCTCACCACCCTTGAAAAAAGTGACTGTACCAAGTAGACATAAATTAAAATGTGAGTAAAAATAAAAATGCTTATTTTTTTGACATATATGTTGGCACTTTTTATTTAAACAAAAGGAATAAGTGAAATAATTTCACAGTGATTTTAACCTTTTGTCTGATTTTGCAATGGAGTATCCACTTGGATTGGCCCCAAGGCTGTGATGGTTAATTTGTATGCAATCTGTTGGTTCGTTCAGGAAAGTATGTTCTTTGTAATTCTTAATGCACAATCACAATAGACTTTTTTTTGTACTTTTTTTATTTTGTCAGTAAATACAGTTTTATTAGCCAATTGTGTACTTACAACCTCTTTGCAGGCTTTTCTCTTGATCTTGTACACAATAGGCCTTGGTCTGTATATGATAAATATCATCTTTTTCTGAAACAGATCAACAGTATAACCTCTTACTGTCTTGTTGTAAATAAGTTGATTAGTAGCAAGATGTTTTTGCAGATACTCATATGATTATTTTGTGATGAAAGGAAAAGTATGGTGAATTGAAAGAGGGAAGTGACAGTTTACTGGTTCCACTGCAGTATAAGTAGAAAGTTAAAAGTCTGGTTACAACCTTCAGATTAGATTAGACCTGTTAAGGCCCAGAATCTAACCTGATATGCTGAACAAACATTTGAAACTCATGACAGCATTGCCAAAGCGAGAGAACTTTCCTTTGAAGGAAAGGTAACTGGTGTCAGATTGAGACTGAGAAGACATATGAATCAATTTATTTTTTTAATTAATTATTATTAATTATTAATTTGTTAACCATGTAAATGGCCCAGGGCACAAGAGCAAGAGTAAATATTGCTCATACTGGTTCAAAATATTACCAGATATAGACTGGACTGAGCTTTTTGTGGCATATCATGCTGAACTAACTAAATATGTTGGTGGCCTTCTAAAATGAGAGCCACATGGTATACCTTTCCCACATGGACACAGATTCACATATAATAACGCTACATTTGTACCCTGTAAGGCTAGTGACAGCAAACAGGCACATATCCAGCTGTATACCAGCTGCATTTGTACCTTGTAAGGTTAGTGACAGTACTTAGATGCATATCCACCCGTACACCAGCTGTACTTGTACCTTGTAAGGTTAGTGACAGTACTCAGATGCATATCCACCCATACACCAGCTGTACTTGTACCTTGTAAGGTTAGTGACAGTACTCAGATGCATATCCACCCATACACCAGCTGTACTTGTACCTTGTAAGGTTAGTGACAGTACTCAGATGCATATCCACCCATACACCAGCTGTACTTGTACCTTGGAGAGCTAGTGGTGGATTGTAAACCCATGCCCCCCCCCCCAGTCACCGACTGTATTTGTACTTGTAATACTAGTGACAATAACACAATGAGTAACATTTTATTTTGGAGTACTGCTCCCACATCTGCAGTACCAGTGGCTTCAGAGGTATCTGGTAGTGCCTTCTATGTCTTCAGAGGTATCTGGTAGTGGCTTACAGGTACACATTCAGGCAACACTAGTCAGAAACATTTATGAAAATCCATTATGAATTATGTAAATGCAGTGCCACAGTACATGCTGGTAGTGTGGATAGAAGAAAAATACTGTGAAAAACACAGGAAGGTGTAGTAGATATAGATGTGTGTGTGTGTGTGTGTGTGTATATATATATATATATATATATATATATATATATATATATTTATGGGTCCATGTCATTTGATCGACAGTTCATTTGATCGACAAGCATTTGCCCCCTTCCCCAATGTTGTGCGACCCTGGAGTTGATATATATATAGTTAGGGGGGGTGTGGGGGGCAAAGCCCCCCCACCTAAAATGCTTGTCGATCAAATGAACTGTCGATCAAATGAACTGTCGATCAAATGACATGAACCCATATATATATATATATATATATATATATATATATATATATATATATATATACACACACACACACACACACACACACACACACACACACACTCATGTATATATAAAAGGCACTGCTTTTAATTTACAGTATAGAAAGGTAGGCTGGTAGAAAGTGTTCATGCAAATACCAAAATACAGGAGTTTAGATTTTATATAGAAATAAACCATGACACAAATGAAACAATTGTATGGATTAATCTCGTAGTGAACAACAATAACAAAAACATCTTTACTACAGAGCTTCCCTACGTTCACCTAAACTTCTTCACTTTGCCCCAAAGATTATCATTTTAAAATGATAGTCCCTATGTGCTTGAACAAGCCAGTGTTTCAAGTACTTCATTGTTACTGTATTCGTATGTTAAATGGTAATCAGGAATTGAACCCCAAGCTACAGGATGAAACTTATAAGCAGCTCATAGATTTAATTCTGTGCTAAAGTAACATTTAAGAATGTTTATCCGATGATCTTTTTCCCCTCATTTCCTGTTGGATATAGGTATTAAATGTAAGTACTTTGATTAGCGTTACATGGTGTTTCACACAGGCCTTTTACACTTCTTACTACCTTTATTCAGACTGCTTCAATCTTGTCTGGTGACTACAGAAATAGCATGTACTGAACGGCATACTGCAATGCATGTGGATCATTGGTATAGTAGCATACTGCCAAATAGAGTACAAGCCTTCCTAAGTCCATTTCTACCTCATTGACAGTATAGACATCAACCTGTACTGACAGAGAAGCCTCAGAACTTGGTTCTTTCTTGTGTTATTCTCCTGGCACTCAGACTTTCTGACAGTTGACCACTTCTCACTCATTTCAGATTTTCAGTTTTCTAATTCACAATTCTGATACTTTTTAATACATTGCCTCTGCAGTTCTCAAGCCTTTATGAAATCAGTTTCCCACTTCATAACATTACTTTCCAGTGTTTAAGGCCTATGTAAAAATCCACTGTTATTATCAATCATTTTTAATACTGAAACCCTAGTCTTTCAGCAACTGGCTTTTGTTTTTTTTTTCAACCCTCTCTGGTTTGACCTTCAGTTTGTCTTTTTTTTTTTCTGATGCTGCTTTCCCGTTTCCCAGCTCCTACTCTTTGTTAAAATTAGCACCCCGCCCCCAGCTTAAAGACATTCTGACATTGGACTCCAGAGTCTCTCACCTTTTTTGCAGAGTGTGAATGACAAACTTCCTAGTCCCCAGAGAGAAGGAGAACAGAGACTGTATCAGAGAACAGAAACTCTATATTTAGTCACTTTCAGGTAATCTAGTTTTAATTAGCCTGACCAGTGAGGCATGCAGTTTCTTTCAGTGTGGTCAGTAGCATGCTCATAGTGGCATAGTTTACGTACGCATTAGGTTAAGCAGTAATTATTGACTCAATGTACTAGCAGCTCTATTCTTGATGCCCTCATCATTTGTGTAACTGGGAAAACTAATAAAAAATCAATGCAGAAGAAAGATTTTTTTTAAGGAAATGAGAAAGTCTGCTTTAAGTGTGGATCCTTAGAGAAATAACTGCAAACAATCATTCTGCTTTAAAATCCAGGCACGTCATGAAGGTGCTTTGGTCAGACTGAATGGTTATTCAATGCTGTTAAATCACTTTTGACAACTCCATTGAATGTCCAGTCATGGTACTTTCTTGCTTTGCAGGAATTTACTTGCATGAAAGGTTGACGACCAGTTCAGACATAAGCTAAAATGTTTTAATTGTTTTCCCTTTACTTTATGCTGTGTTTTGTCTGTACAATTTAGAAACTATGAATCCCTATCTAGACATCACAGCTATAGGATGATGCAGCTGCAAGTAAAACCACTGAGTAGTGTTTACTTCAAAGCATTGAGTATTAGATATTAAATTAGGTACTCAGTGCAGCAGTAAAGGGAGACAACATTAGTCCCACTATCAAATACTAAGAGGTGCATATGATTTTGTCACAATCACTTTATTCAGGTTATTACTTTTTGTGTCTTTTGGCTTTTCCCGGTTAGGGGTCGCCACAGCGGAACTCCGGTCTGCTAATGATTGGTAGTGGATTTTTACGTACCGGGTTACTAGCCCTGATGCACAACCTTCAACGAAGGCATGCCTCATTCACGTATGCCTCCACACAGAAGATGCTCTAGCTGAGAATCGAACGGGACAACGTCTTGCTATGAGGCGACAACGCTACCGCAGCACCACAGGTTATTACTAATCATATAAAATGCTAGCATTCATTGCCAACAGTTACATATATTTTTAAAAGTGTTTTTTTTTTTCTTGTATGTATTTTTGGTGATGCAGGAAGCTGGTAGCTGTAGTTATGCACTTTGTTTAACCAGACGTGAAGTTTTGCTGACATCAGTGGAGTGAATAATGGCGATGAGCACAGGAACATTTTTACATTCTACTGTTTGCCCCTTCTTCACAGTTGTGTGACTATCGAATTAGTATATTTAAGTAAAAGGGTGTCAGAGTAAAGGCCTTCCACATGGAGATGCATGGGGACATACCCCCTGTAAACTACACTTCTAGATTATTTTAATCACTTGATAGTTTTTATATTTTCTCATTCATTGGTCACTGTGTAATATGAATTTAATTCAGTGTCAGTGATGCAACATAGTACACCCAACTTTGGTGAAGAGAGCAGTGGTTTATATTGCCACATCAGGTAGATGGATTGCTGACATGCAGCAGCATAAGCTGTGTTATCCTTCAGATGAGAAATTAAACTGAGGTCTTGTCTACTTCAATTGGTGGTAACTCAGGTGGATAAAAGATCCCACAGCACCTATGAAAAGAGTAATAGAAATTCCTGATGCCTTGGCTAAATTTTCCCACATTGGGACTCCCTGAAAAGAACCTACTAACCTAGTGGGATTAACCTTGGCAGCAAAGGATAGATAAATGATAAATTAGTGAAGTCAGTTGTATATTAATTGAGCAGAATAGAAGCTAATGATGCCTGAGGAGGGGTCTGTTACAAGTGCGCACTTGCCAGTAGTTCACACCACACCTGTTCATCTGACATTTGATCTAAATGTCATGTCCACTAACTACCACTAGCCCAATCCCAGTTAATTACTTCGACTTCTGTCCACTTGATCCCTTCTGCACTGCATAGCCATACCAGAACTCTAATTCTAACCCTAAAACTCCCATCCAGTCCTTCACCCTAACCATAGTACCCCTCCCTAAATCAAAAGCCCTCTATCATTCTGTAAACCTAAAGCTCTACTTCCCCCTCCCTAAACCTAAAGAAGTATTTCATTCTGTAATTATAAATGCCTCCCACTCCATAAACCTAAAGCTCCCTTCCTGTTACCTAAAATTAATCCCTGATCGCTGCCTAACTCTAAAATATCCCTCCTTCCGGTAGCATAGCTACAGCTAGGAAAAGGAGGGTACAGCTACCCCAAGTGCAAGGTGATATGGGGCATGATTGGCAGATGGCAGTTCTGGCATTAATTCCTTTTCCAGCATTTCAGCACTAAAATGAAAGGCTAGCTTCAGCATCTGGTGTGTGGTATAAGTTGCAGCAAGCTAGTTGCTGTAAATGTAGCAAGCAGTTTGTTACAGTTCTTAAAAGGTAGAAGATTTTTTTTTTTTGCTCCTCAACTTAAATTTGAAGGGAGGGCAGGATCAGTAAAGGGACCTTTGACCTTTTTTTTTTTTTTTTTTTTTTTTGTTACTCCTTAATTTAGAGACAAAGGGTGCCAAATCACGGAGTGGCAGTGGGCACTAGATGAGGCAGCTATGGCTCTACCTTGCACTCTCTAAATCTAAATCCTTCCTTAGAATTAAATCCAGCTTCAGATTGCTGCCCAAAACCTTCATCTATGATGCCACCAGAAGCTTTGCTGGTTCAACCAGTGCCCTGGGCCGGTACTGTGAACCAGAAGAGCAAAAAAAGAAAAAAGCACTTCACTGTAATGAGGTAATCCATGCAATCTAAGAGAATAACTTAGTAAAGTTAAATCTATGATCTCCTACCCCCAGCAGTTCTTCCATTAAAGAAAGAGCCAACAAAAGGACATTCCTTCTATTGGAACACCAACCAGGTGGCCAGATGCATGACCCTTCCTCCTACCCTAGCCATTGTGGTCCAATTTCTGTGCCCTACCTCCACCTTTCCCTCAGCAGTGCCTGCATAGAGTGCTACAGCACTCCTACTTAGTTTAAAAAAAAATCTCCTTTTTATACTGTAACAAGCTGCTTACTACGAATGTAGCAAAAAGTTACCATAGTTTATGCCCTGCCTTCACAGAGCACTATGGTGCTCATGTTTTGTTTAAAAAAAATCTTCTTTTTAAACTGTAGCAAACTGCTTGCTACAATGTTGCAAGCATTTGCTACAGTTTAGACTATACACGGAGTGCTACAGTGCTCAGGTTTGACTACAAATGCAATACCATCTTTTAAAAGCCGGTATTTTATTAATGAAAGATTAGGATTGGCTGTTCGCTCCACCCAACACTTTGTACCTCAGGAAGCTGACTTTCTCACCCCACTCTAGCTACATTTCTGAATGCTACCCTCGTCCAACTCCCTCCATGCAATTGTTAGACTCTCCTTGCTAGAACACACTTACTGTGTTCAGGCAAGATGTGGCAGCCCACGGTCTCTCTCTCTATCTGTCTGCATGGCTGCCTCACCTTGTGTTCAAGCATGAGCAGCTGGCAGTGTAAGGTAAAAGAAGCCTAAATCCCTGGCTGTGAGAAAGTGGTCTTTGAGCGCATGGGGCTCTGGTGCTTGTAGCAGACACCCTGAGTGACTATTTCAGCCAACACATACATTTTTTGCTTGCTAAATTCCCGCTTTTCTTGATAAAGTACCATTGTTGTTATATTGTCATTATTATCTTTTTTTATTAACAGTAGTAGTATTAATCAGAAATCAGACTCCTAATAGAGACGTGGTAATATTCGTACTTCTCCAGTTAGATGCATGCAGTCTCTTAAAAACAGTTTACCATGCTCTGCTAAAGTATGAAGTATCAGAAATAGGTCAAAGGTAGCTAGGCTTACAGTCCAAGAGACTATAAAGAAACCTAGCCCGAATTCCCAATTGCCCCAAAGCACTGTCTGAGGTGTCACACAGTGGGCAAATGAAGATGGAGGCAGTCAAACCCTTTACCATGAGAAGTGGCTTGTTAACAGCTCATGGCCTTAATTCTCTGCACTAACTAGTAGTGCTAGTATGTTTAATTAGAATTTTACTAAGTTATTGTTGCCACATATTAAAACGTACTAACTGGAGGCTATATCGGGAAGTTTATTAGTGTTATTTTTGTACTCTTTCAGTTTGTAGCGTCATAATTTCTTTCTTTCTTCTTTAGTAGTAAGTGAGCTGGACCCGATTGTTATTTTTCGTTCACAAGTGGTTATTATATGAGAAAATAAAATATCACAAATTATATTCTTGCATTGTGCTATAGCAGTACTAGAGGAAAAGCAGCTCTTTCTTTTAAAAATATCTTTTCCCTTTGGTTTTAGTCATGCTATATACAATTTAGCAATCTGAAGTAAAGGTCATGTTTATTTCATTAATTTGCAGATGTGTGATATCACATTCTGAAAAAATGGATAGTGTACCTTATGTGCGGCCTATGTCCTGATCTGCATATCTGCTAATGATGTTTACAAAACTATAAGATAACATTTCTCTGTTTGAAGAATTGCTGTTTATCACCTTCTGTTGATTTACAGTTATGATTCAGCAACCCCAGACTTTGTGACTCACAGCATGCAATTTACACTCCTCAGGCCAGAGGGGAGACATTCACTCATGCAGATAGCGATCATCGAGTATTTCCATAGGCTGTCAGTCCTATTTTCCCCCAAATCTTTTTCCTTCCAGTCCTTTGATAGTACTGCCTTAAGTCCATGCATGGTCTTGATTTCATCTGTACTATTTAAAGTGATTACTTCTTCTTCTTTCGGCTTTTCCCGGTTAGGGGTCGCCACAGTGGATCATCTGTCCGCTCATGATTGGCAGTGGAGTTTTACAGTGTCGAGGTAGGTGATTACTAAAGGAGATAATGCTGTGTGGAGTCTGCATGTCCTCCCCGCGGTCGAGTGGCCTCCGA